>NC_044190.1:28953131-29143131 GCF_900880675.1 Sparus aurata
TTGTTCTCTGTCATCCTTACGCATTCAGTCTCCAAAAACAACATAAAAAAAAAACCTGATATGTATTTGAAAACTGATAGTATCATTAAACCAAGGATTTCTAGGGGACCTCTAGTATCAGAGAATGTGAAATGAATCATACAATGGAGAGAGCACACAAGTCACCCTGTTTATGAAACATAAGAATAAACTGATGAGTTAAGAGTAAAAGTGATGATAACAGTGGAGCCATTTCCTCTTTGTAGCAGGAGACAACAAATGTGGGAGGAAATATTCTATTGTAAAACGTTGGTTTACTAATGACAAAACAAGCATGAGAGAGAGAGACATCCAGTGTTCTTGGCTGTGACCATGATCATACTTAATTAAAGCTGCTATGCTAAAGCAATGCCAATTAATTTGACAGTGACAAAACCCATATTCCAAATAGTCTATCTTTAATGAAAGGGAGCAGAGCAAAACAACAGCACTCTGAAACTCAAAGTACTTGCTTTTATTTGACAGCATGCTTCTTTACATTCAAAGCTCACCTCTGGGGGCTATGCACTCTGCACCCTGCAAACACCCTCCTGCTGTTGAAATTGAGTGTTAAATGCCTTACTCACAGGCACGTCCGTGGCTGTACTTGCATGCATATATAGCACGGCATCATCAATCTACTGTGCCCTCTAAAATGCCGTAATACTGGTATTCTATTATTTGCTGCTTGTCCATTATTTATTAGCTGTAGATCATATCCCTGACAGAATGGGTGATGGCAGACCTCTGCTGTGTTCAGAAAACCTCTAGGAGAAAAGGAGCTGGTCCCAAACAGTGACTTTCTGGTGTATTAGAGGACTAAAATGAACCACGAGCATGTGATATTGTGGATGAAGGATCCATCACACAGCAAATCACGCTACAGTGAAGAAAAATGTTACCGCAGGTGATAAGGATGTAGGAATCATTTCAACACGCCAGAATCAGCAATGCATAGCAAAGCCGTTGGCCGTGCTTTGTCAAAAATAAAAATGGCGAGCAAACGTTCAAATAATGTAAAAGGATATGGAGCTATCTGAGGGATTAACTGCCATAATGATAGAAATGGCAAAGAAGGCACGTATAACTGTGTAAATCTGTATTCATACACGCCTAAATGCATCCATGCACACACACATAAACAACCTCTACAACTGATATCCAAACAGGCTAATATGTAAAAGAAACAAACGTGCACATTTTTACATCAATAACTTACATACAAAAGCACCTTGACAAATATGAGAGTCATACTTGTTCAAAATCTTATTATACTGTACACTGAATGTTGCAGCCTCTGGCAATCTTTAGTCTTTCCAAAATGGCCACAAATAATGTGAAAAAGATGCAAAACAACATTGTGTATTAACCCCTGGCTAACAACAAATCACAGGGGGCATTAATAAACCATTGTGCTTTTTGTGTTTTTGTTTTATCTTTTGCACTGGAGACCATATGGGTTTCTGTGGTTTCTTTAAAGAAACACTACCTTTACTTAAAATCTTTAGACATTTCTTAACCATTTTCTCAGGACACATGTTTTATCCTTCAGTAGCAGTGCATATCAAATACCTGGGTATTATAGTGGATACTGCAACCAATTATTGGCTGTCAAACATCAGCCACGGTATTAGTGTGATAATTATTTTAAAAGACAGTTAAAGACTGCCAATCAGTTACTACATGTGCATGAACAGAAATACACACTTACAGGCACACTCACACTTTCAAGCTTTTTACTGCTACAGCTTACACATCTTGTCTGTAAATTGCATGACCAGTGCTTTCCTGTCCGTAAAAGAATCCATACTCAAAAGGGAGAAATATGTATTTTATATTTTTGGATTAAGCCTGTGTACAGCATCTGTCCATTCAGAGGCTTGGAGATTTAAGGACCATCACTAATGCATAATGTGTGTATTCCTTTCAATCATAAAAGAATATGAATACATTTGAAAAACACTTAAGCCTGGTTTGGTTGCACAATGGATGACTCTGATTTTAGTCGGGCTTTCCAGGTGAAACATAACAATCAAACCAAGAAAGGTAAAACATGAGCTGTTGTTGCAGCCTATATGTATGTGTGTTTGTGGATGAGATGTTAAGGTTGTTGTTAAGATTGAACAGCAGCATGTGGTCATAAAGAAAGGGAGTGAAGCAGAACAGAAGCTGCTTTTGTGTCCAAAAATAGGAGCAGGTATATCTGTCTTAACAACAGAAGCAGAATGATGTTTAGTCACACATGTTTCACTGAACGTGTGAGCGCAATTTGGATTTTTGTGCCTCCATGTTTCTGTCTTTATTCATATGTTTGTGCGTATGTGTGCGCCTAGACAGTCAAGGAAGATTGCATAGCAGCAGCAGACTTAGAGGGAGGAACTGAAGCGTTATCACACTAAGGTCATTAGCAAGAAGCTCTTCAATAGACCCAAACAGGCCCATTTAGAAAGACATTAAGAGCAGCCTGCAACTCCAAACAACATTAGATTGGCTTCTTTATTCTCTAAAGCAAAGAAAGAAAGAAAGAAAGAAAGAAAGAAAGACAGAAAGAAAGAAAGAAAGAAGTGTAATCAAGGTCTTTACACATTTTAAGACAAACAGTGTTTCCAATGAACACTATTTTGCCTTTAGTTTAAGTATTCCAGTTCTGTATTTGTTATTTTGATTTCATCACATTATTGCGATTTGGTACTCACCAGTATTTCAGGAGTTTTTATATTCAAATTTGGAACCGTACAGTTCCAAGATCAGAAAAAGAAAAAAAGAAAACAGTGTTTCTGTTTAATGGTGGATGCTGTTTGAAGCGATAAGCACTAGCATTTACATTTACATTTAGGGCATTTAGCAGATGCTTTTGTCCAAAGCAAATTACAATAAGTACATTTGTCACAAGAGAGAAACTACGACACATCACCGTCGATAGAGTAAAAAGGAAAATAGAAACAATTGTCAAGCTCTCATCTGAGGATCGTAACTGCTATTTATCAAAGATACTTTAAGTGCACTAGCAAGCAGCAGAGCAGCTAAAAGCAGCTCAATATGCGATCTAAACATTGAGAGCAGTGTACAATCTAAACCTGCAATGAAATACCTTCAGTCAGTCAGCCAGTAAAATCGTAGTGCTGTGGATTTTAGGGTCTCCTCACGCTCACAGCTGAGTGAAAGTTATGGTGGTATTTCTCTTACACTCTCACCCTAAATTCTCAGGAAATATATGATGCCACTCAAGTCAGACAATCAAAGACAAAGACTTTTTTGTTGGTTAGTGTCAGCCAACACTCTTATAAACACTATATGCCACACAAACTGTACCCATTCAGATTATGTGTACAGTAATGAAGATAATTAACAGGTTGCATGCCCGCCCCGAGATGCACCCTCCACTGCCCAGGAAAAAAAAAATTCTTTAAACTGGAAAACTAAATTATGCCTTCAGATCTTGCCCTCACTGTTGTGACCTCACGTCAGAGTAGTGCGAGAGAACACATCGCCATAATTGGATGGACTAGTTCCTGAATTCCCTCGTTGAGCAGAGGCTGCAGCAGTGCTGAGTCACTGCTGGGCAGCAACGGTGGGGAGAAATTAGCACATAAATATAAATCCATCTTCCTGCTCGAGCAAACTAGGATCCGATGATTCTCTATAGTATTTTGGTTAGTCTCTGGTTATTGTCTTCTATCATTTGGTTTTTCTTTTACAGTTATTTACACTTGGGTCCTCTCCATGGTCAGGGAGTAGTGTTTCTATCATACCTCTGTTATGCTGTCATGCGGCCCAGAGGTTCTTCAAAAAGATTTGATTTGGGCCCTGTTAAAATGTCAACACTCGGCGCACTTCTCATGAATTATGTTCAGTCAGCCATTTCAACTACAGAATAAGCTGAGGTGACCCCTGCCAAGGGTAGTACACAAGAGTATAGGTTTTCATTTCAATCCTGATGGCAGTAACACCAACCTCCTTATTACTATCACACCCAACAAAAGTACAACAAACAGGCTATTTTCCTTACGTCACAGTGATTTCCAAAAGAACACCACTGCCTATATTTTCACTCTGGATTTGATCGAACCCTCAACTGACCCACTGTAAATGTAACAATTATTGCAAAAGAAAATTGTATCTTTAATAAAGTTAGGGCATTTACCCAGTACAGCTTTTGAGCTGACAGAATGGGACATTTACAAATTGTGTATTACAATGATGTACAGTAATGGTGTGTAGTAAGATAATGTATGTGTCCGATTCAGTCACCAATTCATTCAAGGCCCAAATTTCTGAGCATGATAGAAGTGAAATCAAATGCAAAACCAAATATTTTAAAGCTAGACTGCACAAGTTGGCAACCGCAAATGACGAGACATGTTAAATAATTTAAACACTGAAGTATCCAGAAATGACATCAGTAACCTGAGCACCACTGATGACTACAAACTAGGAAGGTCTAAGATTGAGCACACAAGGCTGATAAGTGAGACAAAATCATTTTGTCGGAACACTTGTTTCTTCAATGTTGTCACGCCTAATAACACAATGCTGTTAATCAAAAGAAAAGAAAAGAAAAAAGGTCTTGACAGGGGTGGAGTCAGGATTAACAAACTCTATTCTGCTCTAGGCCCAATAAGATTTGGATTTAAGACAGGTGTATTTTTACACAAATATTGTTCCAACTTAAGCTTGAATTAGGGGTGTAACGATTCATCTACTACATCGATGAATCGATTTATATTCCTATGATCCAACTACATCGATTTGTGCTCGGCAAGTTGGCATTCCAGGCGACATATATCAATTAAAAATCGTTTGAAATGGTAAAGAATTGATTCTATTGATACTAGGAAATTGCACATTGGATTTAGGCACGGCAAACTTTAAGGATGTATGTTTTTTTTAAGCAATTTTAACGATAAAGACACGTTAAACGTTACTCGATTAAGTCTGCCTGTCTGTGACGTCATCGGCACGTGCCAGCAGCAGCGCGAATCTGAGAACAACAACAAAATGCAGCATGGCGGATGGCAGAGGAGATGGTGAGTGTGTATGGAAACACCCTGGCTTTTGCAAAGACAGAGATGTTCTAATTAAGTCGCTCGCTGTTTGTAGAATATGTAAAAGCCAAGTAAAAAAACACGGCAACACAACTAATCTCTCTAACCACCTACTAAGGCGCCATGGGATTTCACGCAACACCGACTGTCCAGGCACCTCTTGCAGCGCCACTGCTGCAGCAGCAGCGCAAGGTAACATCAGCTCTGCAGAATGTCGGTTGCACTCTGTTTTTGGTATTACTAATGTACTCTTTTTATGCTGTAAAAAACAGCAGAAGTAGCAGGTAAACCTACTGTTTATTCAACCTGAAGAAATGTTGGTTGCACTTACTGTACTCTTTTTATATTAAAAATGAGAGCAGACAAGGTTAACCTCCTAGTTGCACTTCATTCAAATAAAAGGTTAATACGATTGACATTAATTGTTGTTGATTTGTTTTTATCCATGATTAAATTAAACCTGATTCCCTTACAAGAAACAACTGGAATCTAGGAAACTTCACCTGTACTGTCCAGTATCCAGGTATTTATTTCACAGACACACTGGTTGAATTTTTTGAATCGATTTCAAGTCACTGAATCGTATTGGATCGTATTGTTCTAAATGAACCAAGATCGTCCTTGAATCGTATCGGCAACCACAAATTGTGATACAAATCGAATCGATGTTAAAATGAATCATTAGACCCCTGGCGTGAATGCGTCTCTACTACCCTGAATCAAAAATAAACTGTCAGGAAAAAGTTGAAACTATGTACTGAGGTGACCCCCTGTCAGAAGTAGTACAGACAGGGTACAGCTGTCCTGAAAACAGAGTGCAGGAGAATTCCCTTGCTGAGATTATGCAGCTATGTTGAGTCATTGGTGAGCTGCCACAAAGGCAGTTTGGGGCTGTTTTCCAATACATTACTTTTAGCCTTTCAGCCAATTAAACAAGTAGAATAACACAAAATCCTGCTCGAGGACATGACCCACAGCACACTAAGTTATTTTCACAATGCAATAAGTCATAGAAAACAAAATGCCTGTAATTGATGACATATCAGAGTACTCTTATTAATGCATGTAATTTTGTCATGCTAAAGTCACTTTCTTATGATTAGTCATCACAAATCTAATCAGACTATTTTAAGCATTTTGCTGCTCATTGCAGTTCAAGAGAGCGCTATAAATCATTTTTACAGTGGGCTGCATCGTGAAGCTACAGAGAATGTTACGATGGATACACACCACGCAGCTGGGCAATGAGGGGAAAACACAAGAGCAGGATGCATAAAAAAACACTGCTCTTACATTCCTAACAGTTCATTTAGATAAGCAGTGAAAAGCCTTTACAAGCTGGTGGCCAGTACAGGTTCCAATGCCATAGCCCTATGCAGTCCACCACAGTTGAGTGTATGAGCTGTAGGGTCAACTCATTAGTTGTAGTAGACAGACTGTGACTTCTAGAGTCATAAAATGTTTCAGAAATTATGTCTGTTGCACTAATTGTTATGTGGGTGGTTCCCATTGTCTATTGCCAGGCTCTCATTAAAATAAATGGAGGTGTGAATTTTCTACTCTCATTGTGAAAAGGCCTCAAGCAGACATTCATTGCTTTTCTTTACATGTTTATTGTTTTTCACGGTCCTGAAGTTCAGAGCCTGTCTCAGTGTGCACTGACCAGAGGGCAGAGAGCAACCTAGACAGATGGCCGGGCAATCACAGGGCTGACAGATATGAGATCACTCATTTATAGTGTACCTGACCTGCATGTCTTTGGCCTGTGTGAGGAAACAGGATCACCAAAGGGGAAACTTAGAACAGCACAGGGAGAAAATTAAAACAAAGATAAAAGTCTAGGCCTGCTAATCGTCCCCAGGTCTGTCTGTCCAGAGCGCCTCCCTCAGATCTAAACACCCTTCTCTGTAATTGCAGAACGTGGCAAACTTGTTCTGCTTCAGACAAATCAATGGAGAAAAAAGAGAAACTCAATAAAGGGAAATAAAGCATGTGATGTATGGTCGAGAAATCTAATCATAGTGATTGACATCCTGGGAATGAATGCATATAATCAAGATGTCCACTTGATCTCAGCTCAGTGAAAATAGGAAAAAAGGTCATACAGATGAAAAGATAAATAAAGAATGGCTGAATTGCCTGAGATCTGGCCATGAGCGACAAATTTCCTCAAGGGTGTTGCACGTAATAAGGACATTACATCTGCACTATGATATAATGGTTTCAAGAGTGCAGCAGTTGTTGTGATTACAGTATCTTGGGTTTTATGTGTCAATATTCTTTAGCGTAATTGTTGAGTCTCTGTTGTTATATGTTCTGACAAGTGATTCTCCGTGTGGACACAGGGAAAAGATAAAGTACCAGTCCATTTTAAAATAGACTTGTGCGGATGCTAGCCTGTTGGCTGTGCCCTCAAAGTACCCAGATGTGCCATGTTTATGTGTTGCAGTTCTGCCCCGAGGTGACCTTTGCTTTAAGTGGTAAAAAAAGCAAACGGTTGCTGTCTGCTGAAATAACTCCCTTGTCGAGCCATTACAGCACCTTTGAGTGCTGTTGACCTGTTGGCTGGACAGTTTAGTAAAATAAACTGCAAACTGGGTTTAAGCAACAGCTGTGCGACAGCTCTGTGGAAACTGAATTATGAACTGTGATACAGCAGATAGCTTCCTGACAGTAATAGAGTGTGGGTTGAGGCTTTATGCCAGAATTACCTTACAGCTCTCAAATGAAATGTAATTCATGTATTACCACCTTTAGAAGAAGCCAGTGCACAAAACTATAAAGCATGACTTTGGGACATTCATGCATCACCGTGGACAGCCCCCTTTGGTGGAGAGGTGTAAGGTTCAGGAATCAGAGCCTAATGAGAATGAATGAGAGCTAATACAGTGAATTATGGTCAGACAGACTGCCAAATTACAGTCAAAAGCCAGACTAGCAAAAAGCCTTGAATTGAGATAATGTGCTAATTAGGCAGCTATTGGTGAATGTCTTTCCATTACCATGGACACTGATGGTTATTTACCCAGCACTTTACTGATGCCTTTTGTTCACTCTATGTGATCAATGAACTCACTGAGCTACACGGTGTATGTTGTATCATTTGTAGTGATCCAGAAATCACACAGTATCTCGCTGTACCGGCAATTTAGTCCTAACGCTGCAACAAGACATAACAGTTTGAGGGGAATATACAGTTGGTAGTGTGCAAGCTTAAGCGTACAGTAACACAAAGTAACACGTAGCAGCTCACAGGATAAATTCAGATTGATATCGAGAGAAAGTAGGGTTTATTACAACTCGGGCTTGCTTTTTGTAGTTTTGGCCTTCTGTTTGATCTGTAATGACAATATTGTGCTCTCTGAAAAATGCTGAAATCTTCCAAAGTTGCAACATAACTAAAAATAGTCAGAGAGGGCAACAATTGTCAGATGATCACAAAGGGTGTAAACAAACCCATTGAAAGGTAAAATCATGACCCAAATTGCGTGTTGTTACAATCCATTACAGATAGCAGACGGACTTCCTGTTTCAGTAGTAGTGTGTACTGTTCTCAGTCCAATGAAGGCATATTGGCATATTCTGACTCCAAATAAATTAATCACTGACCTGTAAAAACCCTTCAAACAATTACAGCGTGAATGATCTTGTGCTTGTTGCCCTGTTGGACCTGTTTTTAGAGTTATCACAGAACAATGTCATAACCCATAATGCTTAATTATTATAAAAACAAAGTCTGAGTTGTAATAAAACATAATATTCTAGAGCTGTAATGTTTAGTCATTTGATTGATGAGTTGATCAAGAGAAAATTAAAGATTTTTCAACATTTGCTAGTGCCAGCTAAATAAATGTAATGTTTTGCTCCTTTTCTTATCAGTGATGACAGTAAATGTGTCTTTGAACTTTGGACTTTTGGACTGTTGGTTGCACCAACAAAGCAATGGTAGAGATGGTAGTTTTGAGCTCTGCAAAACTGTGATGAGCTTTTTTTTTTCCATTGTATGGTTAAAACAATTAATCCATTAATCATAAAATTAATCAGCAGTTTAGTTATTGTTGCAGCCCTATACTCTTCCTTTAAATTCAGTAAAACAACAAACTTAAGTTGAAATATATAAGAGTTATGTCAAATATGTAAATTTATTCAATTGCAGAGATATCTATTGAAGGCAGAGTTATCAACAAAAAAAAACAATATTTGAATTGTTAACTGAGCTTACTAGCTAATGACAGTTACAGTTAGAAGCAGTTAGCGGATATGTTTGGAGTTGTTTAAATTAAGATATCCACAGGTGACCAATTCTAAGTTTTGGCAAGTTTTCTATTATACCTCTTGTTATTACTGCTGTCATCAACAAAATCTATTGAGTCCGACATACCTGAATCTCCTTGCTCATAATGTCCATCAAGAATAACTTCATCTAAGCCTGATTTCAGTTATACTAAAGGTGAATAATGCAATTCTATAGAAAGACAGTTGACTGTTGAGTCTCATTCTCAGGCACTAAAATATAGATGCTTTGGCTTGGTGATGCATGGCATCAGCGGGCTCCATGAATTGTTTTCTAGCTTAATAAACACAAATGGTATCTGACAGGATTTTCTCCCATATGTCGGAGATGTTGAAATCTTTGAGGACATGTGGATGGGCAATATTATATAACAGAAACCCCTGCTCATACCATTATGATAATGCATGGGATATTGGGCATTATGTTTTCATCATGTAACAGCTTGAGCAATTCTGCAGTCATGTTACAAAACAATGTACTGTCATAGAATCAGACAGGACTTTACCATATTCTGGCGAAGGCCTTTATTGGCCTAAATTTTTGTATCAAGTAAAATTTAACAGAATCTGATAGAACGTCACAGAATGTGTCCTGCCGCCACTAAAATGATGATGATGATGATTCATGCATGAAAATGACCCCACATCCAATATCATAATACCTCTCTCTCTCACACACACACACACACACACACACACTAATATGTATTCATCAGGAAAAAGACAGCAATGATTAGAGGCCTAATGGGCATGTGTGATGATGCGTTTCAGGGTGTATGTGTGTGAGCAGTCAGGCATGGCTCAGACTTGAACAAAATAATTATCTGCTTGATACTGATGAATCAAGTGACTGACACACAATCACACACACACTGCTTAGTCCTTTTTTTTCTGCTGTGCACCTGAGTTTTTCCTCACTACTACCTGAATGTTGACAGTTTACCCTGCAACATATTTTTCACAACCTCTGGCAGTTAGCAATTAAGTTGGCAGACAGAAAACACACAGTCAACTTTCATAAAATCACACAAAACCAGATGACTGTGCACACGCTTACACATAATAACACAGGCACACACACAAACAAATAGAAGTATGCTTGCAGCATTTTGCAGACAGGCTGTCAGACCATTACAAACTATATTGATTGCGCTGCTTTTATTCAGAACTTAACAGAGTGACAACAACACGCAACCAGCCGGAATTAGTTATCGGCTATTGAAACTTGTGCACGTAAAGCTACACAAAGAAGGAACAAAAGGCACGCTAACTTTGATGAAAACATTCATCTCTGTCTCAATTTGGTAGAACACGTTATTGATGAAATAAGTCATCTGGAATAATGGTCAGTCAGAGGCTGCGAGAGACGGAATGAAGAAGAGGAGAGTAGACAAAGAGGGACAGAGCAGGAGTCTGAGATGGAATCGGAAAAATGTAAAGAGAAAAAAGAACGGAGTACAGAAAGATGACTGTTATTCATCTAAATTCACGCTTGTTTGCTCTCTTTAGATATCTCTATTCTATCTATGTATTCTCTCTCCAAATCTGTTTACACTTTCTCTGACTGACCACAAAAAGCTCATACAAACATACACTTAGAATTTGAAGGTGTGTTTAATCATCTGTCTCATTCCCTGTATACACATATTAAATCATGATTGAAGATCAATGTTCAAGCAGGAATACATACATCTTCAACTTAAGGAAGATACGTTTGTGAAATAACAAGTTAAGGGCCTTTAAGGAAGGTGTTTACACAGAAAGATGATTACTGATAGAAAACAGAAACTTCACAGCTCAACAATTGAAGCTCAGTTGAAGTCAATGAGATAAAAATGCCAAGTAATAGGAATATTCATCAATATTCATAGACACTAGGGATAATCCTAAACATGTAGATTAACCTTGTCATTGTTAATTTGAATCAAGTCTTGAAACTTTGGATGAAGACAATGGGGAAGCTCTGTGAATTGTTGGGCTATACCCTGACAAACACTGTACTGATTTGATCGGGGGTGACAACAACAGAGTGATCGCCTGAAGAACCAAGGATCCGCCTCCCGTACAAACTTGTCAGCTGGTTGCAGTTTAAGCGGTTTCACAGTATAATTCTGACATAGCTGCCGCATATCAAAATATTGTATCAATGTAAAAAAAAATCATATCAGACAAAGGACATTTTCAAAACTCTTATACATTTAATATCAATTACAGCCTCAAAACTCGTGTAGCAGACATTGTTCAAATCTAGAGGCATCGATGGCCCACCATCATTGTTTTTTCTTCTTAGTTTCACTTTATAGAATTACACAGAGGAGTTAGCTGCCTTTCACTGTTTTTGTCAACATTGTCAAGGATGCAAATCATATCTTGTTTGAATCTCACTGGACACAGCTCACTTTCAGTGTGAGCGGAATTGATGAGAACATTCACGTCATTCTGGCTAGATAGGCGGATCGAAGGCATGCTTTCAGAACAAGAGAATGAACATGTTAATGTGTAGAATCATGCTATCATGCTCATTCCACTAAGTGCTGTAATAAAGAGGATCACAAATTATTAAGTCTAAGGCTGTTTAATGGGGCAAATTGGAAAAACAATAAAAAAAAAAAAAAATCTATAAACTGCATACAGTACACCAGCAATTCAGTATTGTGGATGGAAGAGATTTAAATGAATTCAGTGTCATTCATTTAGAATCTATTCTATTAATTTCTAGTCCATAACTGTCTTTATCCCCTTGTTCGTTGCTGTCCTTGTCTCTCCCTCTGTGTATGTAGATAGCGACATTCTGCAAATGCCAGCAGCTGTAGCAGCTGATAATCTGTCATTATAGCACATTCTTAAAGTGCTCTCAAAACCTCAAGCATTTTCAACACACACACACACACACACACAAACGTGCACACACACATGCACAAGCAGTACACAGAGCAGATAAAACCCATTCCGTCTGTCAAAAGCTAAGGCTATGTGAATCTATTATACTCTATTGTATTGCATTCTATTTTAAACCCAGATGAACACACACACACACACACACATACACACACAAAACAAGAGGATGCCTTTCCATCTGTCACCGGACATCGTGCAAAATCACTAATAATGTATGTTAAATTTGTCATGATGAAACTTTTACAAATGCAGCAATGTCAATTACTTCCTTTTGCCTAAAGCTGTGATTTCTTGTGAGACACTTGAAATAGGAAAAGGCAACTTCAACTGTCACTTCAATCGAAATGTCTTAAGATGCAGACCAATCAGACTGCCAGATGTTGATTTGAAAAGAATCTCCAAAATGGAAACTGAAAAAGTAATTCCAGTCTCAAAGCTAGGTGGGTGAGATAAATCCACACGGATACACTCAAGTTCTTAGTCATCATATGTTGCAATTTCTCTCTCCCAAGGTCAGAGAGACACAGAAATGAGAGCCCTTTCTTCTCCAACCTTTTATTTTTTTGTTCTCTCCCCTCAATTATATCTCACAATTTCTCTATCCTACTCCTTCAGAGGCCCAAAGGTAAGTAGACTCCATTTCCATGCATCTTTAGAGAAAGATTCAATGTCACATGTCAAGTACCTGCTTGGACAGTCAGTCTTTTTTCCTTTTCCCCCTTCCCTGTGCTCGATTTTTAATCATGTCTGTGCTTTCCTTCTCTCTTTTTCTCTGTAGTTTTCAATGTGCTCAGTGCCATTCTGCTCTCTTTTTGCTATTCCCTCTCTCCAATCTCAGCATCTTCAAACTTAACATTTTAGCCAAATCAA
Source organism: Sparus aurata (assembly GCF_900880675.1). Taxonomy (NCBI): domain Eukaryota; kingdom Metazoa; phylum Chordata; class Actinopteri; order Spariformes; family Sparidae; genus Sparus; species Sparus aurata. The sequence continues at coordinate 28,966,256 of NC_044190.1, forward strand.
AGTGCAAGGAGGAAAGAAGATGATAGAAGGAGAGAGATAAATGAGAGAAAGATGGGAAGAGAGCAGCGCTGAGCAGAGCAGATGAGGGAGAGAGAGGTGAGGAGAGAGGGGTAGAGCATAAAGAACATAGATTTTAAGAAAAAAAAAAAAACGAGAGGCAAGCCGATGGTAAGGGGGAGAGGGAAGGGAGAGATTGGAGAGCAGGGAGTACAGGAGCTGGGAGAGGCAAGTAGAAGTAAAGACAAGATATGTGACGAGACATGAAGATAATACCACAAAAGAAACTGTAGATAGAGAAACTTGAGCTGTTGAACCGCAGGTTTATGAATTAATCATGTCTCTAACAATGACTCAACCACAAAGTTGCCTTCACAAAAATTGGGAGGTGTGTTGACCCTGAGCTCAGCAATGGAATTCAGTCGGCAAGCAGGATGATAAAAAGGAAGAGTAAAACAACAGCCCTTAAAATTTCTCAACACCAGGCCACATAAGAGAATATTTTTGTACAACTTGTCATAGTTTCTAGTCTGCCTTTAAACTTTTAACCTCTCCTGTCTCTCTACTGCATTTTTTAATCTCTATTTACCACAGGGAGGCTGTGTATGCAATATTAACATTTTTTTCAGCGACGTCATGCCTCACAGTCATGCAGTTAAACCTGCTGACATCTGAGATTTTTGGAACATGAAAACAAATTTAAAAAATATATATTCAAATAAATAACACATTCTGAGTATCCATCCTGTGGACAGTTTGCCTCTCTTGGCAAAAATCTTCAATAGACAGAGTAGATAATTTGCAGACAGGTTTCATAATATTCTCATCACTATGCTGACATCCCAGCTAATTTAATGAAAAATAGTTTAAGATTTCATCACCAATACTGCAGGCAATATTTCAAACTGCCAATATAGAGTGATGAAATTAAAATGGACCAACATAGACTGGTGAATATTTGACATAAAATAACAAAAAATACACATCAAAAGTTGCAACAAAAAGTTAACTTGGCATCTCAGTATTATAAACAATGTGAAGGAAATCAAGGTATAGGTTTATTTCCTCTACATACGACTATAAAGACTAATTTTTTTTATGGAATTGCCTGATGAAACAAAGAGGAAATAAAATAATGAAAATGAGCTCACCTTCTCAGAGTCCATTGCAGCGATGACCCACACACAGTGTGCGTTGTTCTCATATTGAACAGGGTAGTTAGGAGAAGTTATGATCCCTCTGGGCCCCCTTAGGTTGCTGCCACAGGTACGAGCTACAGAGGAAGAGAAAGACAGAGCGACACAGGGTTTTAAAAAGGATTTATGGGGTAATCAAAATTACGCTCACAGATGGCAAATGGCTTTTTACCTCAGAAAGAGAAAAGACAGAGAGGGTGTGGCAGTGACAGAGGGCAGTCATTGTAGACCATTGGTTTCAATGTAAGCAAAAATCAAAGTGTGGGTTGTGGACAAATTAGACATTTTGATAGATACACATTTGGTTATCTCAAAAGACAATATAATTTTAACTAACCAATAGCTAATTACTAAAAGAGGGGTATTAACTGCAATATTGTGACAATAGACTATTTAAAGATCCAACGTGCTATACATGTGTGCTGCAGAATAAAGTGGAGAATGATGTATTATTCTAGGACTTAAATTCAGGATATTCAATTGTACCACAGGCATCATCTCATGAGCGCCATGCATCTAGTGTTTACAGGAGTGCTGCCTTTAAGAAACCTTTTCAATTGGATACATACACAAAAATGCATACAAAACCTAGAGCCCTGTCCAATGGTAGATAAAGCCTTTTGCTGTCGTCTGACAACTTTTTCTTTCATCACTTTCCCTACATTGAGATTTATCCCTGATTTGGAGAAAGCAAAAGGCTTTTAAACCAGAATGGTTGCTAGCAAACGTGATAATGTGATGGATTTTATCCAAATATTGCACGATTATAATGGGGTCATCAGGTCAGGTCAAGTCAAGCAATCAGTGTATCCACATTTCCGAATGATGTTCAAATTCAGAAAGATTGCAATGACCCAAGAAATAAACATGAACAACCTCAAGACCTAAAAACAAGCATTTAGTCATAGCAAAATGGGGGCCTCTCTCCAGAAGAGTGTTCCAATTACACACAACATATTACTTAATATATGTATAATTACAATCCAATGGAGCTGATTGAAGCATTAGAACTTATTAGAGACTATTTCCTGTACTTTGCTCACTCACTTCAATTGTAAACAATACTGAGAAAATATATGACACAAGCAAAACATATTAATCCGTGTACCCTTCGTTCTTTGGTTTTTCCATTTCAGAACCAAATCAAAATAACAGAAAAACTACTTTGTTTTTCTGTTATTTTGTTTTAAAACAAGAACGGAAAAACGGAAAAACAGAATAACACAAAATCACACATTTTGTAGCTGTTATTCTGTTTTAAAACAAAAACAGAATAACGTGAAAATTAAGTTTTTTGATTTTTACTGTTTTGTTATTGTGATATTTGGAAAATTCGGCTTTAGGAGCGGTAGCGCAGTAATTGTAATTCATGTAATTCACACAGAAAGCTGCGCTGCCGCTCCTAAAGAGACGTGACGGTAGACGTCATGATGATGACGTCGGGGTGTTTCCCCTGCGGTTATTTATCAAAATATACACCTGCACCCGGCGTTTAAAGGGGACATTGCGGTTAATTGAAACCCGGCTATTATTTGGTAATAAATGGTACATTTACACCCCGCTCTGTACGCCGGAGCGGCGGCGGCCATGCGCATCCGCGATTCATTTACAGTCTGGAGGCGGAGTGCTGTGTGTCTCCTCTCTGCTCTGACTGCAGGCTGGACTGCTGCACGAGGCTACTGAGAGACTGACCGCCTGTGAGTGCTTTTGGACGGTGGAGGGACTCACGGCAGCACCCGCTGCTCGTTGAGCACAGTAACTGCAGAGTGATACGTGCTTTCAAGTCAGAGTCTCCAAACACCAAAAAAGTCTCCAATAACACCAGTAAAAGTCGCTATTTGTCGGTAGTCGCTTTTGGCAAAAAAGTCGCCAGAAGGATGATTTGTTTGTGTGTTATAATAGTCCAACCACTTGCATTTCGACATGGGGGGAATTTTCGTGATTTTATTTTTTATTTTTCAATCTTTTTAACGATTTTTTTTTTCCCTCCCATCCTGTAGCCTACTCGCACCCCCCCGGGAGAGTGTCCGCCCCACCGGTTGAGAACCACTGCATTAGTCCATTATTAGATTCCTTCTGATGCTGACTATCACATAAAAAGGTGTTTTAGAGGCTCAGACAGACCTCTTGTGTTCATTGGCAGTTCATTATGAGAGAGATCACGTCCACCTTCGGTGCGTGACGCACATTTCCTAATATGGACTTCACTCCTGGAGAGGGTGACCCCTAATTTCCACTGGATCCACTCCGTGTGTGTAGGTTACAACAAGGTGTGGAATCTGGTTAAAATTCCGCGTAGTCAAGCCTGCCGTTCCAACATTTTAAGTGCACCCTTATTACAGACTTTATGGCCATAAAGTAAGGGCGCACTTAAAATGTTGGAGCTGCTCCGTCTCTCCTTCTTTCTCTCCTGAGACGGGGGCGGACCGGACGAGCTAATGTTCCGGAGCAGAATGTCAATCAATTTTTTTTATCAGTAGGATATGCCTATAGGCTACATACACACATAGCCTACCCTGTTTATAGAAGTAATCACAGTCGTTTCCAGATCGGCGTCTGAAACATAGGCTACTTATACAGCGAAAGTTGTGCTCCATGAAAAATAAAAAATCGGAAAAAAGATTATTAAAAAAAAAGAAAAAAAAAATCACGAAAATTCCCCCAATGTCGAAATGCAAGTGGTTGGACTATTATAACACACAAACAAATCTTCAATCTAGCGACTTTTACTGGTGTTATTGGAGACTTTTTTGGTGTTTGGAGACTCTGACTTGGAAGCACGTATCACTCTGCAGTTACTGTGCTCAATGAGCAGCGGGTGCTGCCGTTAGTCCCTCCCCCGTCCAAAAGCACTCACAGGCGGTCAGTCTCTCAATAGTCTCGTGCAGCAGTCCAGTCAGAGCAGAGAGGAGACACACACCACCCCGCCTCTAGGCTGTAAATGAATCGCGGATGCGCATGGCCGCCGCCGCTCCAGCATACAGAGCGGGGTGTAAATATACCATTTATTACCAAATAATAGCCGGGTTACAATTAACCGCAGGGTCCCTTTAAACGCAGGGTGCAGGTGTATATTTTGAAAAATAACCGCAGGGGAAACACCCCGATCTCATCATCATGACGTCTACCGTCAAGTCTCTTTAGGAGCGGCAGCGCAGCTTTCTGTGTGAATTACATGAATTACAATTAGCCTACTGCGCTGCCACTCCTAAATCCGAATTTTCCAAATATCACAATAACAAAACAGTAAAAATCAAAAAACTTAATTTTCACGTTATTCTGTTTTTGTTTTAAAACAGAATAACAGCTACAAAATGTGTGATTTTGTGTTATTCTGTTTTTCCGTTTTTCCGTTCTTGTTTTAAAACAAAATAACAGAAAAACAAAGTTGTTTTTCTGTTATTTTAATTTGGTTTTGAAACGGAAAAACCAAAGAACGAAGGGTACACGGATTCATATTTCTTTAGCATACTAGTATTCTATGTTAGCATTTATCTCATAATACAGTTAAGGCTGATGACAATTCAATTATTAGTTTTGGAAACATCTTTTCATGAAGTGTCGAAGAAAGTCTAATTTTAGATCAGTGACCCATCCCTACACATTTACCATTGTTAGCATGACAGTCACTATCATGACATCAAAGGTCACCGGACTTCGGTGTTTCCTGCACGTTTAAATAAAGTAAGATGTTTAGGACAAAAAACTCCAGGGAGAGTGTATTTTTCAGAGCAATGGGACACTGAAGACTGCTTGTGTTTTTTGGGACAAAGGGCTGTCAGGGCTTTTTCAGACTATTAGGAATAACGGGCTGAGGAGCAAAGGGGAGTCCCCACTAAAGAAACTGGCCAGCTGACATGCTGTTAGCAAGGCAAGAGAAATCTAACTTTGACCTCTATGTTCCAGATAACATGGGTATTTGCTTTTGCTACCAAACTCCCTTCTTTTGCTGGTAAACGTTGAGTACCTTTGCCCCTGAGGAGCCTGCAGATTCCTGTTATCAACTGCATTTTTCATAATATTCTTCCTATTGCTCTATTTTTTATATATTGATTTTGTCCTGTATGATATTCAGGGTAATATTTCTTGTCTTCAGTACCTCATAAACTCTTTGATGTTTTATTGCCTTAACGGGTTACTTGGCAGAAAAAAGTGTAGTGTCAAAAGTCCCTTTAAAAATCCCTCTCTCGCGATCATAGTAATTTTAAAGGGCTTACTTGACATTTTCAATCAGTTGTAGTCAACAAGCACTGTCACACTGCGGAGGAAGTTTTATCTGATCATATATTTGCCCTTTATCTATCATAATGAGTTAGCTGAAGGCAATCACTGCCATTAGAGCGAGAAAAGGCCATTGACATTTGAGACAAGAATGGATATAAGCAGAACATAAGAATAATACAGAATAATAGTGGCAGTGTGAGGAGATAGAGAGATGGGTGGAAAAAAACAAATTAAAGAAGTTTACAGACAGGGTGAGAGACAAATTGGAAAGAAATGAGGGAGAGAGGTTAGAAAAACACAGAAAGAGTGAGTGGATAGGTTGAAAGATAATAATGTAAGAAAGGAAGAGAAAAGAAAGTGAGGGAGGAAGGGCAAGAGGCAAGAAAGAGACTGAGACACAAAATACCACAAGAGAAAGGGGCAGAGAGGAGAACCTCAGATGACTGATCTGCCTGTTAATTAGAAAAGAGCTGAAACACACTGCGATACACACAGGTACGCACACACATACACACAGACACACAGAAACACATTCATGGCGATTCATCCCAGAGACCAGCTTCTAATTAACATTAAAGTCTCAGTAGAGAATGAGAGAGGCTCATGGGTTTGAATCTCAGGAGAGTGATCATACCAGATAACACAATACACCAGGGCTACAGTATAGGATTTTTTAACCTCTGCCTGCCTACTTGTTTCCCTACTCTTTCCCTTTCTTGCCCTCTCTCCTTTAACATGTATGTGATGGAATTTGCAGTGTCGGGCTGCTGTTATGTTGTGCCGTACTGAATATTCACTTTTTAAATTCAGATTTTTTCTCAAAGTCAACCCTGGGACAGTTCAAATGTAACATACTTTCTGCATCTGTTTCTTTTACCATTTCAGTGAAGGAATATGAAATGTAATGCATATTGAGTGTCTGTATTTCTGCACCATTCGCAATTTTCAAGTATTATGCAAATACATTAAAGATGTCTTGAGCATCATTTTATTTTTTATCCAGTTTAGCTAAGCATGAGAGGCACCTTTGGAAACATTTGGATCTACAACGTAATATATTTATTCCGAAATGTAGTTGGGTTTAAACAAAGGTTTTCTTTACAAATGTAGAAATGTCACAGCTACAAGTGAGCCCAGCTGTGGAGAAGTGCTTATAGCAGTTTTGCATTGTGTGTATTGTCGTTTGAAGCTACCTGGGCCCTGCTTGAGAGCGCTACTTTAAATTACTGGTTTTCCATTGCTGATTTCCTAAACCCTAAAACACCCACTATGTTTTTGGTTGGTGTTTGGCTTAGCTGCACCATACAACATCTCATAAACTTCTCCTACCTACACTGCTGATCTTACTGATAATACATTCCACTGTTAGCTTAAGCTACTCTTATCTTTTTCCCTTTGTTTAATAAATAATTTGGTAATTTGCTTGATTGCGTGCGTCTCCTTCTTTTGCCTAAGGCATGGTACACTGAAGTTAACAAGAAAAGTTTTCCAACTTGAGGATGACTGAAAACGGCACTGACAAACACTGTTAAGTAATATATATATAATTAAAAAGCTACGATTACAGCTGGGGTACTACAGGATTTTAACTATATTTTTACCAATAACTTAATAAATGTGTCTTTGTAGGGTTAAGTCAGAAACTCATAGATTCTAGAAAGCTCTACAAAGCTGAAAAGCTGAATATAATATTCTGTGATTAACAGTCACCTTTTTGTATTGGACACTGTAGATCAATTGATTTGGTGCCAAACAGGTATCATGCTTGTTCAAACCTTAAAAACTTCATTTTAATCCTTTTTTCTTAAGTTTTGCACATTTAATTTTAGCACTTGGAATAATCATACTGGCAGTGTAATGGACTGCCAGATGGGCAAATTTTCCACTCTTGTGGGTAGTAAATCTTCATTCATGACTCGGTTTGCTTTTCTGGCTCCACAATGGTGGAACGAGCTCCCCAGTGACATCAGGACAGAAGAATTCCAACACATCTTCCATCACAGACTGCAAAACTGTCCAGACTGCATCTCGGCACATTATGAAACAAACAAAGAAACAAAAAAGTTTGTGTATTTTGTATCTTTTAGAAATTCTCAATTTGATACACATGATTGAATGTACTAATTGTTCACTATAAAGTCTATTCTATGATCTGAAATATTGCTGAAGATTTAAAGATCTGGGGCCTCATTCATAAAATACAATTCTTATGCAGAGCATAAAAAACATTGCATAAGCATTGTTCAAAAATTTCATTTTTTACTCACACAGCTGTGACCTATAAATCTCAAATCAACTTGAATTGACAGTACCTACTATTCGTTGTCCCCTCATATAATACTTTTTTGGAAGGCAAGAACAACGATGGTGGAGGAGGCTGAAGCTAGGCGACATGTATAATTTGGTGGAATAAAGAGTGGGTGAACAAAGGAAACTTCACACACAGCTTGGGAGTTTGACACCGCTACACATTGCTCAGAAGGCTCATGCAAAGTTCACTACAGCCTTGGACACATATGCTTCCAAAAATGCAATACCCCAACATAACCAGCAGAAAAATCACTCAAATGTACTACAGTCCACACTTTACTAAGAGATAAGATCATCACAGAAAGAATTATGTACTGCACCAAAAATCTGCAACAATTTTTGGTTCATGGTCACCTAACTAAAATAAAAATGAAAATGTGAAAATATGGAAATATGAACAGTCAGTACGAAGAAAAGCTTTGCAAATAAGCTTATTGTGAAAATAATATTCACATGTCCTTCCACATCTCTCACTCGTCATTGTTATTTCCTCTCTACTGTCTCTTCCTGACAAGAGTGGCCAGTATCATGTAGTCAGAAGGGTTCCTGCAGTCCTAGACAGACATACATATACAAAAACAGACACACACACTTACACTGTAATACGATGTGACAGCGACCCTATAGTGTTTGTCTGAGCACTGGGACTGCCTGTCTGTCAAACACACACACAGCTCAAGGCAAGTAGTGCTGCAGCTATGAAGTGTGTGACATTGTCCGGACACTTGCTGTCAATGTAAGTGTGTGTTGTGTGCACACACACGTGTGTGTGTGTGTGTGTGTGTGTGTGTGTGTGTGTGTGTGTGTGTGTGTTAACTGTCTGCCTTTTCATTGTGGAGCAATAAACCCAACAGGGTATTGTCAGTAAACATGTGGGCAGTGAGAGCCCCTGCATCGTTTCACTGCCACTCATGCAGTTATTTATTTAGTCACACAGCCAGTCAGTCAGAAAATGAATCATGATTTTAACACAGCAACAAACAACAAAATGTTAATCACAGTGATATATTTCATTATGTGTCAGTGATATTATACTTTAGAGCCTTGGCATTTGCAAAAAAGCCACAAATATAACAATTTCCTTTGGGGATTGCATTAGATTGTCCAGCTGTGGCAATGGTTGTGAGGAGCGGTTAACATATTTTTTTTGCGCTGATCAAAGAAATTTCAAGTGTTGTTCTCTGTTTTGTTAATTGTTTTTTAGGGCCCTGCTTTGTCCTGCTCTTGTTCTGAACTTTCCATCCCACCTGAGCAGAAGATTCCTTGTCAAAGGAGTTCAGACAAGAATCTTGTGATTGCTTCAGTGTCTAGCCTGGGGGGGACAGGCTTTTTTCTATTCAGTGCTTGGTGGCTTTGGAACAACATCATGAGGGTCTTAGGCAGCAGTAAGTACAAAATTATATCACCAAAGGATGTTATTTTACCCTTTACATTATAAACAACTAATCTCTTGAGAATTAAAAAAATAACAATGGATTTGTCTTACTAACATGTTTATCTGTATGGCCAAATCCTAATAAAGACCTGTAAGTCCACTGCTTCAAGAACATTTAACATAACATTATATTTGGGTGACTTAGTCATGCTTTCTAATGTAAAATTCAAGTCTAGTTTCAGTGCAACATTGCCTACAGCAGTTAGGCATAATTCCTGAACCGTTGGACCTCTACCTAATAGTAGTAGGTAAAGCAGGTCTTCACTGTTGATGGTTTAACTCTTGGCACCTACTTACAGCACCCTGAAGTGTCCTTGAGTGTTACACTGAATCCCAGATAAGCAGGTCAGCACCTTGTCTGACAGCTCAGTCACCGTCAGTTTAAAAATGTGTACGGCAGTGTGTGTGAATGCATGTGAAAGTGACTCATTGTAAAGCTCTTTGCGACTGTCTCAGGATAAATGTGCTAAATAAATGCAGTCTATGGCCGTCAGATTACTTTTTACTCCTTGCTTTAAGTGCTTTAATATCACCATGGTAGATGTCAAACCAGTGTATAAAACCAGTGTATGAAAATGAATGAAACTTACTTCTGCAGATGGGTCTGTGGTCACTCCAGGCAGCTAGTGTGTCGGTGACTCGTTGACAGGTGATACTTTTAGATCCTTGTAGTACATAGCTGTCATCACAACTGAACTGGACGTTGGAGCCAACTCTAGTTAAGGAGACACAACAATAACAACACTTGTCAAAAACAGTAACAACAGTGAGGATGACTGCAGCTCTGATTTCTTCAAAAAGCCCCAGTCAGGTGTTTTTGTGATACTTTTAGAAAGCTCTTACATCACAGCTTATATCTTAAGAGAGCTGGGCTCTTTCAGGAGATAATTGTAGAAATAATTTATGAATCACGGTCATGATATTAATGATGTAAAGCTTTTTAGGTCCCTGTGGAAGACAACCATCGCCACAGATCATCCAATTTGAATCTCTAATTCCTCTTTCTGTAAGACCCCGTACTTTTTCGTCATCTTACCTTCCTCTTATCTTCTTTTCTTTGCTCTCCTTTCCTTTCCTTTCTTTTCTCAACTCTTCTCGCCTTCTCTCTCATCAGTGGTTCTGATCCTTCCTGTGCTCCCATTCCCTCCAACACCCCACTGCCTAACACGTGAGAGGGACATTCAGCCATCTAAGTGGTAGTCTGCATGGTGTCGTGTCTGTAAAGCTTAATGTCTCTTCCCTGCTGACACACTCCGCAGTCTACCACCTGGCCAAACATTCGCTACGTAGGGTTCTGGTTGTTCAGTGGCTTCACCCTGTTGTTAAACACTGTGAAGTCGCACAGCCCGGCCGAATCTCTCTGTTAGTGCCTTTGTCACGGAGAGTTGGGTCATTCACTTTACAGCTTCTGCTACTTTGGTGCCACTGATGGCACTGAAAATACCTTACGTGCAGCCGCTTGCTGTGAAATTTACAATTACCAGAGAAAAACTTACTGTTATTGCTTTTTTTCCTGAAAGAACTTTTCACTGCAATTGTGTACGTGGTTGTCTGACAATGGAAACGGCCATGGCACACTGAGGTACAGCCATCTTGCACACTGCCCAACAGCGAAAATTCTTATTTTCTCCACAGCTCATGTCCTCTCCTGTTTTACCTCATCAGACCAGAAATCTGCTCAAGCTCCTGCATCTTGGTGCTCAATGATGATTAGATAGAAACCTGTAACACACACCAGACACATCTATGCCAACATGCATACGCACAAACACACAGAGGTAATGACCTTTCGCTGAAGCTCCAATAATAGAACTATGGAGTATGTACAGTCATGGTGCTGATGGTGAATAAGTCCACCAGGAGCTAAGCATTAAAAGATTTGTTCAAGCGTTTTTCAGCCTGAAAGTATTATCCGCTAAACGTAAAAATGAAATGCCCGTTTTGATTTCCTCATAATCATGAGAGAAACATAAGGACAATTTAGCTGCCACTGATGTTAAGTGGATGAGTCGTAGGGAAGGGTGATCATTATATAATAGCTCTCTCCTGATTAAATGAAATTATGGCTCCCTTTCTACTGATAAGATGACAGACACCATGGGGTGAATCATTTAAAAATCCCTGTGTCCATCAAGGTCTTGTTAATTAGCCAAGATCCTTCGTCCCAAACATTTCTTCCCATTCTCTGTGTATAACTGCTATATGAGTGAGGACTGATACAAACTATAATCAGGGCAAACAATGAAAAGTATAAAACAGGCTCAGTCTCTGTTGGGAAGGGAGAACTGCAGGTCTGAAACTACTTGACTGACAGTTACAGGGCAACCTGTACCTGGGAAATTAGGTAACAGCAGAAGAGGTTAAGAATTGCAGATTTACGCTGCTTAGTGTAGGGCTGCCACTCACAATCATTTTTATTCTCAATAGGCTCTTTGGACGTCAGCTTCCGCGTTCATGTAATACGGCTCACTCGCTTCCGGTTGCCTAGAGATGGCGCTCTTCTACAGTCGATGCCTGACAGACCTGCCGAAGATGACGATTAACGATGTCCATCGCATTTGCGTCAGCGAAAGCCACGAAGAGCAAGCTGGAGAAGGGATTTAGCATGTACACGAATTCTTATGTGTTTGAACATGAAGGTGAGTCTCCTATACTTATGTCTTTGTGGTTGGGATAGCAAGAAGCTATGGTGCTAGCTAGGGTGGTTGCAACAGTAAACATTGAGCCTACTCACGGACAGTGACATACCGTAAAATACCAAATAATAGCCGGGGCGTTTATTTGTTTCAATCACTTAAGTCTGTAATGTTGTTCAGAAACACATTTTGTTATACTGGGTGAAATGATCCTGCTATCCTGAGAGTAGTCAATACATTATGTATTCAGAAAAAGGAACGAAAATAATTGGACCTCTGTGGCAGCTGTAGGACTGAGAAAAAGTTGACCGATCCGTGCCATCCAGCCCGGATAGCAGGATTTGCCACTTTCAAATCTTGCTAGCTCCCTTGCTAGCTCTCCAGGATTGTAGACCCTAGCTTTAACAGACAAGCAAGAAGCAAGCAAGAAGCTATGTTGCTAGCTAGGCTGGTTGCAACAGTAAACATTGAGCCTACTCACGGACAGTGACATACCGTAAAATACCAAATAATAGCCGGGGCGTTTATTTGTTTCAATCACTTAACAGACGAGGCAGCAATTGGGGACAGGCGTTTAATTCCTTCCTCTCAAAAATCCGGAATGAAAATGTCACAAACTTCGCCAGCTTCAGCGTCTGTCCGAGGAGGACAGCAACAGGGCCAGGCTGCCTAGTCGGGGGAGGAAGAAGGCCAGCGAGGAGCTGGAGATAAACATGCGGGAATGGGTTATCAGCGAACGGGCACGCCACGAAAGAGTGTCCCGCAAAATGATCAGGGCGATGGCGAAACAGAGAAACTTCTAGTGGCTGCTTCTCCCGAGTTTATCCATCACCCTAATCATTTTGCGGGACACTCTCTCGTGGCATGCCCGTTTGCTGATAACTCATCCCCGCATGTTTATGTCAAGCTCCTTGCTGGCCTTCTTCCTCCCTCCATTCCTCCCCAACATTAGCTCCTTAGTTAACTCAGTTAACATTACAACCACAACAGTGTGTCATCATAAGTGAAACCTTATACTTAAGTAAAAGCCACATAAAACATGTTTTACACAAGTATTACTTCAGATTGCCAGTAGAGGTAAGGTTGACACGGGTTACCACGGTTACGCATCTCCAATCCAACCGGCAACAGGCTCTCGGGAATTGCGTCACTTCCGCGCTAAGCAGTGCGTCTGAAAAAATGCATACTGCTGTTATTCACTCAATGAATGTTGAACGATAGTACACATATTGAGTATGTAGTGTATAGTATGGATTTTCGGAGGCAACCTCAGCTTCATATTCAAACACATAAGAATTCGTGTACATGCTAAATCCCTTCTCCAGCTTGCTCTTCGGGGCTTTCACTAAAGCTTTACAAATGCGATGGACATCGTCAATCGTCATCTTCGGCAGGTCTGTCAGGCATCGACTGTAGAAGAGCGCCATCTCTAGGCAACCGGAAGCGAGTGAGCCGTATTACATGAACGCGGAAGTTGACGTGCAAAGAGCCCATTAGGGGTGAAAGATACGGTTCTTTTCAGCCAATAAAATAACAACCTGCTTGTCATGGCTGATAACATAACCAAATATTTCACATTTCTGTATTCTAAAAAGAAAGTTCTTGACCAGTAGTTCATGCACACCTCAGGGCAGATCCAACATAAAAGGTGCATCAGTTGTTCTGGCTGATCAGACCCTCTGCTCAGGCTGAAGGTGGGCAAAGTAATGCTACCATTATGTGATCACCAGAATCCCTGTACTTATACGAACTATTAAAGATGTATAGTGTAGGTATAGATCGTCCCAGGTGAGTTGTAACAGGTAAGTGAGGTGTGAGTAAAGATGTCAATCAAATAGTCTGTACATTTCCATTCTGAAAAGAGCTCAGCCAGAAAAGATGAATCACCTGTGCAGGTGTTCCAGGAATGTGCAAGGCCTATAAACCAAGTCCCACATGTTGGGAAGTAAATAATACATGAATTAGTGAAATCTTTAACAGCTAACATTTAGTGTTTCCAGTCACAAGCTTAAAATATTTAATATTTACTTGAGGCAGGGATGACACAAGGCTCTTTTGTGTTCATTAATTATCTTATAGCCACTAAGTGGTGGTGAAAGTGTTCTCGAAAGTGTTCTCGAAAGTGTTACACACACACACCGCACACACACAGACACACGCACAGAAAGCAGCAGCTACAAAAGAATAAAACTGCAGCTTAAACACTCATTACCTGCAAGTGGCACACATGCAAAATTCCAGCACATAAACTCTCGAAGCAATCACCTCTTTATTGTGTGTGTGTGTGTGTGTGTGTGTGTGTGTGTGTGTCTATATCAACATGTCTATATCTGCAGGTTCAAAATGTTACCACTAAGAATCTGCTCTCCTTGAGGTGACACCGATGGGCAGGTGTGGAACAGGTCTGACAAGCATTAAACAGCTCCCCTTTAAAAGTCTGCAGATATGAATATGAGTTTTTCAAGTTTGTTACTGGCCACTTACATAAGGTGCTTCTCATCCAGAAAACCAGAGCTGTGCCATCATGTCCCCAACAGACATAAATTATTCATGATAATACATAAACTACAAAACACTTCAGTCCCCACGAAAACGAAGGAAAACTTTAGTGAGGACGTTAAATGCTCATTGGACCAATTTGGGGACCAGAATTTGGGCAGAGTGGCACTCCCTCTTAGTCTGGGAGTTAAAGGTTGCTGTGAGCTAACTTGAGACGAGGGACAACTACAAAACACAGTGATTTCTGTAGAAGTAATCCGAACTGGGACCTGTATGTCTGTAAGCTCAAGATAACCTGGATAAACTCAAACAGTCCTCACTTAAAACACTGACAGTCATTAAATCCAGACTAAACTCACAATGTTTAAGTCCCCCAGTACACATACTGCCAATCTTCCATGTTGCACAGTCGAGTATTTCATAAAGCCGAAGCAGGGTGGCAAGGGAATCAACTCACCTGGTAAGCTCAACTGTACTCTTAAAAAAAAAAAAACGTGTCAGAAAAGGAGTGTTTTGTCTGTTCCGCCTGCAGCAAGGCTCGATATTTTCAACTAACTGTCAGTAATTGGCCCAGTGCTGGCAACAACCAAGCTGTTCTGACTTAAGAATTAAAACAGCAAAACATAAATTGAGCAAGAATCCCTCTTCCCACTTGTGCCAAGCTTGCGAATGTAATCCACTGCAGGAAAAGACCTTTGAGTGAGATCATTTTCTGTCTGGTTTTTACATCTGACACACATACAATGACGATCCCTAGGCTGATCATCAAATCAACTGGATCTAAGGCACTTTTTTTGTATACCTGATTAGACTTGGAGTGACGGGGAAGAGTTGCGTCTGGGAAAATGGGAACTTACTGGAAGGCGGAGCCCATCCTCTTGCCATTTTCTGGAACACCAGGATCTGGACAAACATCTCCAGCAAGCCCGCTTTGACTCACTGAAAAAAAGAAGAGAGAACATATGGTCTGTCTGTTTGTCAGACTAAGTGACGGGGGGAAAAAAAAACATTTTTATTATCATGTCCACAAGAATGAGTATTTTTCAATATGTGATGACTGTCAAGTGGTTAAGTATAACTAGGATGACTCCAACTGTGAGAGATATCCTCAGCTGGTGTTGAGAATTCACAAAATGGGGCACGCACTCCATTCTCGGCTAAATCAGGAACATGAAAAGTACACGAGACAAACAGGATAATAATCTACGGGATTTAAAGATAGAACATTTTTAACGAAAGAGTAGCAATGGACACATTTATCATTATCTGCCTTTAGTAATTCATCTCTCTATGGAGATCATCCCACACAAAATAAACAACCATCTCTGTGTTTACTTTCGCCCTTGAAAGGAAAAATATAAGAAACAGTAATTGCTTTTGACAAAAGTCTGGAAACTGACGAATTATTCATCTAAGTATGTTGTTATTATACAGCAGACATTTTAACTTCTCAGAGCAGGAAAAACACTGCTGATAACACTAATGATGGCCACATTTCATTTATCAACCCAGTTCCGGTGCTCAGGTATTGTGCAAGCTTACCTACTAACACTTAATGGAAATGAAACAACTGCTAATGTTATTATATTAACCTGGAATTTTCCTGCTTCGACAGGTCGGAATGTTGTGAAAAGGGTCTATACCAGGACCGTGAAACTAGCTCACCCAGATTGAGTAACTTACACTTGTGTTTTAGCTGCTAAAATGTCTAAATTGAAAAAGTGTATAGGTTAGGGATCTCTTGCTCCATCGTTTAATTTTGCACTTGATAAAAATACATGCAAAATGATGAGTTTAGTTCACCAAGATCGTACTTTTTTCCCCTCCAGACAAAACCATTAGAATAATCTTAAGGATGCTTACTTTCAGAATAATCACATACAAATTCCACCCACGGATTTTTACAGTTGAGATACAGATATTCAACAATGTGAGGGGAAATATCAGACAATACGTTGAATACATTACATCAAATAAGCAGTAAATAACCCACATATATCAGTGTCCTCAGCATTACTTGCTGTTGACACCTTAAACTTAAGTTGAAACCTTCTAACTTTACTGACGTGTTTAATTAAATGAGGCTAAATTACCTCAATTATAAATGTAATGAATGCTGAAGTAAATTTGTAAGAATCATTAAGGCTGCAATTAACGCTGGCTGAATATAAAACCATGTCGAAGTAACATTAGGTCGCAAATCTGTTTAGACGGCTACAAACAAATATGAGCCAACTGCAAACCTAGCATGTGACGAAAGTTGACGTTAGCTAACATAACGTCTACTTCTGGCTAACAGTAAGTAAAACAACTTACGTTTATTTTGTGGGGTGTTTTTTCGTCTATATTTCGGCTATTCTTCATATTCTTTTGCCCCCATCAATTGCTAACATCACTGCTAGCTTCTATTCACCATAACGACACTGATAAAAGAGAAAGGAAAGGTTGACAAAAAGCGCGAAGCCAGTTGCAAACCTAGCTTGTCATGAGCGTAAAGGCCAGCTAACTTCATGCCAGTAACAGTATGTGGAATAAACTCAACTTACATTTTGCGTAGTGTTTCTTTGGCCTACAGTATATTTCGCTCGTTCTCCATATCGTTGTGTTTTTCTCCCCCATCAAGTGACACTGTCATTAGGCTACCAAGATCCATTTAAGCTAACCTAACTTCCTCACAAAACATAAGCTGTGAATATCTCCGACCATGTGAACTTTAGCTTGTCCCTGAACGCAGCTCTAACTCAATCTGCCAGATGTCAGCCAGACATTTAATAAATTGCTCTGAGCAAATGGCACACATTGGAATCTAAAACCTTTTATGAACAATTTAAGAGGTTCTGGTGTTAGCATTACCATCTCTTTACATAAACTCCATTATAATTCACATTGGAAAATGCTATTGTTTTGTATTCTATAATTCTGATTAATATTCTACGAACAAAAACACAAGACAAGCTTATGAATACTAACCTTTAAATAAAACTACCCAAGCTTTATAACAATACACAAACTCAAATTATTCAAACTTTCTCCATATTAGCCTGCTGCAACATTTTTTACAGGTTGTTAGGCCTGCATTAGTAGTAGTCTAATAACCCAAATATACAATACAGTAGTCTAAAAATATATAAGCCCATGGATGACATGATTATTGAGTCAAATTACTTTTAATATGAATATTGCATGCAGGACCTTAAACTGGGTATTTCTACAAAATGGCATTGCTACTCTTAATTAAGTGAATTAAGGTCATGAATACTTCTTCCACCCTTGAAAAAAATACAGGCTACATATTTTTTTTTATGCAACTTTTCAACTCCTGCACCTTTATCCAGGGCATTTGAAATGTTCCCGATGTTTCATTATGCCTCTCTCCCTTTACGTTATCTTGAATTATTAACTTCCCTGCTGCATTGTCATATAGTGTTCATTTTCAAGCGTTGTGTAATAGTCATACGCAAAAATCCAACATTTAGTCTACAAAAAACATATATAAAAAAAAAAAAACATTTTATAAAACCTTCAGAGAAAAAAACTGTTAAAAGAAGAAGAAAAAAAAACTTTTATGGAATAAAAATGGCGGGACAACTGTCACATCTCGGCATTTAATTCCCTCCTGTTTTGTTGTACATGATCTGCTCTGGTCCTTAAAAAAACAAATAAAAAAAACAAACAACAACACAAAAGCAAATCACATCACAATTTTTCGTCCAGCTCTTATTTGGGATCTAGCATTGTTTTCTTGCTCCGGCTGGGAGCATCTGCCGGATGCCGACGACATAATGTAAATGTAAATGAGACCAGACAACATGACAGAAACCAGTTTGGACCAGCTCTGTCTTAATGGAACTCTGCGGATGAAAAATGGTGGTTAGCATGAAAATAAAGGGAAAGGACAGAGAGGATAAATAAAATAGGAATGAGGAGGATGCCGGAGAGGGCACGACAATAGCGCGACGGAAAAAAAGAGGAGAATATCCCTGTGATAACATGTGTCTCAGAGAATAGACAATATCTGACCTCTCAACCTCTCTCAAATTCTTTCCGTCCATCTTTTCTTGTATCTGTCTCTCTTCCTGCCTCTACTCCCTCTCGCTTCTTCTCTCCACTTTTGTATTCTCAGCTTGCACGCCCCGCTTTCCCCCCTCCTTCACACACATTAGCCGCAATTTACAAAGGGATGCCGAAGTTTTATGCAACCCGGCATAAAAGATGGATGAATGATTTGCTGCATTTGTGCGATTGTGTTATGCGTGCGCCGAGAGGTTTTTTTTTTTGTTTTTTTTGCGAGCGTATAGACGCCGCGTGTGCGTGGTTGTGCGAGATATGATGCAAACAGAACAAGCTGTCTTGTTGCTCTGCTGTGTTTTTTGATGTTCCGTCCAAAAATCACCACACAAACACACTCCAGAAAAAAACACACTCTCTGTGTTGCGCTCTCTCATCCCTTTCTGCCTCACTCATGTTCAAATGGCTTTCATTGGCATCAAATACAAAGGTTCATATTGCCGAAAACAAATCCAGCTCATGCAAACAACATGAGATTGTTATAGGGGAGAAAAAGCTGCCAAATATCACCGCTGGGCCGATGTCAAAAATCCTCATTCTGACTTAATCCCATATTTGCACTTAAAAGACCGTTCAACATTTAAACACAAGCTTATGATGCGTGATGTCATTTCCATATCATCAAAGTGTCTTCAGCGAACCTTTCATCTCTGCGAGTCAACTTCTTTTAGGAATCCGCAAAGAGTGATTAATTTTCTCGTCTGCTAATGTACACTCGGCATCTATGACTTCCGTACAAGACCTTCACTTCGCGTCAGCTGCCCACTCTCACAGGGAAAAAGAGTCAACCCGACTCAGTAGCCCCATTCACACTGCTGTTTGCATGTGGGGATCCTGCACCAATTCTCCGCTTCCTCCTCCATGTGAAAGTTTCAGATGCAGCGAGGGGTGAACCCACCTCTAGAGGTAGTATCAGGGCCATATTATTGGCGAACCGAACCAATGTGAATGGATAAGCTGGCGGCGCGGAGCGGAGGCGTGTCGATCGTACAGTCTGATAACTACACAGGTCCCTCACTGAACTTAATAAAACAGAAGTTTCCCACAAAGCGACGTTAAATGACCAAACAAAAGTAATGTAGTAACTGTGACTGTCTTTGGCAACTAATGTGAGGAAAAAGAATACCACAGCTGTATGTGGAGAAGCATCCGTCCTCCTGTGTGTCCTCCTGTCTGTCCTCTTGTCTGTCCTCCTGTTTGTCCTTTGTATGTCTTACCAACTCCTCCTTACATTTCTGCCGAAAAACAACGTCCGTCACCGGCAAAAAACTTTAACTCACCGAGTGTTTGTGATGAAAATGAATCACGCGATGGTCAGCCCTCTGGACCGAGACTTCAGTGAACTTTCCCCTCGGAAAACAGCCTCCGTCCCCACGAGTGAGGGAGTCACAGCTTCCAGATTAAGAAACGTAACTTTGTCACTTTCCAGGATGTTTGGTGGGTCAGGATCTCAATCACAACATATTATAACAGCATCCATATGATTATAAACTGTCCGCGGGTTTAGATTGACAGGGGGAACACCAGGGAAACACCTTGAAAACACACCGACGTCATCATCATGACGTGTACCGTCGTCCCTCCGTAGCCGCAGCACCGGCTTTCTGTGTGAATAACACAGCGGTTCGTCTTTAAGGCGGAGATGCTTCGCTCTGTGTGAATCACCATCGACAGAGAATTGGCGAACTAACGCTGCAGAGATAGTGCGGCGTCACTGTGTAAAAAGGGCTAGTTACTCCTGCCATTTGTCCAAAACTATCCACTATACACTCACCCCTAAATAATGAACAGTGCAGTATACTGTGACTGCATGTCAAGACTGAAAAATGTAAGTACTCGGGGGAAGGAAGTGTTTTCAGGCATATTTCTAAAGAGCCCGCTCACCATAAAGTAAAGAGATCCAGCATAGCAGTAAGGATAAAGAGACTATGTGGCTGCTGCAGTAGTTAAAGTCAAGTAATTACAATCCAAAGCTACTCGTTCTTCACTGTAGTATTTCATTTTATGGGACTTTGCAAGAGAAATGCAACACTTTTTTTTTTTTTACCCTACAACGTTTACTTCAATCAAGAGAGACAAGTGACTGAAGTAAAGGAAATGTTTATTACAGCAGATGATGTGATAATTGAGTCTCATCACAAAGTCTTTAGCAATGAGACTCTAGAGGGAGATTATGTGAAGGAGGGGTGTCTGCCCTGAGCAGCAACAAGAAAGCAACATGAAAGAACCCCCCCCCCCCATGGAGTCTAGACTGTAGTGGCAGTGGTGGTGGTGTTGGCTGATGACTCTACGGAGACTGGAAGGCTGATGAAATGATGAAATGATGAAGCTGACGAAGCTGCGACTGGGCGGTGACAGGGAGGTGGACCAAAGGCAGAGACAGGATCAAATTTAACAAGACAGCAGCTGATGTGAACAAGCTAAAATCAATTTGATAATGAGGCAGAGGGTGAGCATGCGTGAGTGGAGTGAATGACATTATGGTATTAGTAATTAAATAAAGAGTGACTGAACTCTCACTTACTACATAGTATATACACTCATGCAACATAAACTACTTTAACTCAAATGCATCTCTAATAATACTCCAACACAGATCGTGTTAGACATTTCTTCTGAATAATGAGTAATTTACCTCTGACACTTTAAGTGGATTTTACTGCTGACACTTACCTACTTTTACTGAAGTATGGAATATTTTTACATGGTCGTATTGCTACTATTACTGAAGTAAAAACACATTTTACTTTTTCCACCACTGGGCTGATGACATTGCCATTAACCCTCAACAAGACTATAATGTCACTGGGTATAAGTTTCTAACCTTTTTTTTGTTGTTATAACCTCATCTATTGATTAATTCATCTTCATGTCTCTACTTACTTTCTTTATTACATTTGATCAGTAGCTTTTAATTACAAAAGTTAGCAATGCTTTTTCCATGAAGATCAAAGAATAAATAAAAGACACTGAGTCCACTGAGCAGCCAGTGTTACAACAGTACCGAACTGACAAGCAGAACGGGATTATGTGGCTGCCACCAGATTAGACATGACACATGTTCAGGGGTTTTTCATGAGCTATTATCTCTGGATACCAGAAATACCACGCAGGATGTCACACATCTGTCAAATTCAAATCAATCAATTTATTAAGACATAAGGATTTTTAAAAAATACATGTTTTTTAAAATTATTATTATTTTTTCATTCCTCTCAAAAGTACAGCAGGTTTCTCATAAATACCATCAAATTGTGATGAAACATGTAAGAAATGTCCTTTTGTTTACAATCTGAAAATCCTTAGAAATCATTTGTCTCCTTTGTAAATGTGTCGGCTGCATAGAGCTGTTTGTAACTCGTTAGGTGGTCCAAGCAACACAGCGAGTTATCTTGTTCAAAGTTAAAAACAGAAAAATGTATGATAGAGTATTAAAAACAGCGTAAAGCATATGAAACAAGGTCATGTTGAATATGTACATTTGGTTGAACATAAAGTCTTGTGTCTTTTTTCTAGTCGGTTTTGTTTTCTTTGTTGTGAGAAACCGTTGTTGAAATTCCAAAGAGACAGAGTTACAAACCACTGGCTCGGGCAATTGGAGAGAAATGGTAAACTGCTGGCTTAGAGGGCAACGTAAAGACGGATAAACACAAAGAGACATTTGCATTGAGAATGCAAAGCTGTGTAGCTCAAAAGTTTAGTCATTATAGCAGCTGACAGATGAACCATTAAAAAGGAAAATGTGGTCAAAGAGTGAATGAGAGACGGTGCAAGGAGAAAGGGAGAGCGTGGGAGAGTGTGTTTGTCTGTGTGTGTGTGTGTGTGTGTGCACGCGTGTGTGTGTAATCAGCTGATGTGTGTTTTAGGTAAGAGCTTTTGAGGTGCTCTTCAGACGTCCGCAGGATGAGTGGAGACACGTGTGGTGTGCTGTTTGTGGATACGGTCTCTTCTCACTGCTCTCCTTGCAGCCACTCTGCCCGCCCTTTCTCCCACATCTTCTCACGCTCACGGGTCAATCAAGCCGAGACCTTTGAGAGTCAATGACCGTCTTCCCAGCGTTATCTTATTGAGCCCACAGGATTCAGATGGTTAAAGGACTGCATTTGCTATCGTGTGATTTTCCGAGTTTCAGGCAGCGGCCTCACCTTCATCTGAGTAGACCGCAACCCAGAACCACCACGCCTGACAATCCTGAAGAAAATACTGATTATAAATCACACTCTCACAATGATTCATTACACTTCTAGGTCACTGTCTAGGGAGTAAAACTCCTTAATCACAATCTTTCAGCCTCTCTATAATTATGACACATCCTCATCAGTAAGCTAATGTTACCACTGAGAGAAGGTAACTGTAAGATGGACTACTTTCATTTTCTATATTGTTCTAGTTAGCACTCTGTCTGTCTGTCTATCTATCTATCTATCTATCTATCTATCTATCTATCTATCTATCTATCTATCTATCTATCTATCTATCTATCTATCTATCTATCTACCTACCTACCTACCTACCTACCTATCCATAAACAGACGGTCCTCAAACTGATTTTCACTTATTCTCGTGTGTGTATGTCTATTAGACTTTGCTTTAATACAGACCAGAGGCATTTACAGACACTCTTTTAGATTATGATTCATAAGTGTGCCATTCTCTAGACAGGTAAAACTCATTATCATCATTGTCTGGTTCTTTGTAATGATTATATATTGCGTAAAGACATTCTCTGCCACACCGCTGTAATATCACAGCTGGGAGTCATACAGTGTAAAGATGCGTTGTTCAAAGACTGATTCGGGACCAAAAGCGGACCTCGGCTTACTTTTTAAAAAGTGTTTTAATGAGTCAGATTCCAAGTCTGATGGCCTGACTGAAGTATGTTTGGATTACCTCATTGATCCTTCAGTCGACCACATTTACTCAGTTTTGGTCCCCAGTATAGAAATGCTAATATGTTTTAATGAGCATGGGTCCCAAGTTGTGAAACCAAATTTCTAATTTTTAGTCCGTTCAGGGCTGTGAAAGCTTGAGGGATCCCTGGACTACTCAGTTAACGGTCATTATCATCATTCTTTGGCTCCACATTGTGATAACAGATAACAAAGCTTGTTCTCTGCAGTGCAGAAATCATTTTACAAGTGGGATAGCTACTTTTGAGAGTCTTTAGGCTGATAGGCAAGAACCCACTCTGTGCCCACTGTAATTTTGCTAAACACCATGATGAAATCGGCACCGGGAAATATGAGAACTGGAACCACGAGTGCACCACAAGTCATAAGGTTAACTACAGCTGAGCTCTGCTGCTCACATAGATATTTTCTTTTGAAGTTAATATATATTTAGATGACAGGCAGAACATCCCCATTTCCAAAACTATATTGTAACTTATTTGAATACGTTTACACGAGAATCCTCCAAAGACCGCCGTGGTGAGAGAGCTGCTTCACAATGAGATATTTTTGTTGGCTTGGCCCCTTCATGTAGGAAACTCAACAACTTTACACTCAGCAGACTGACTCCAGGCGATTCTCTCACGTGGAAACAATTTTGTATACGAGTGTGCTTGCGTGTAAGTATGCATGTGTGTGTGCATGCTTGGTTTGTGTAAGCAAGAGTAAAAAGAAACTCTGTGTGTGTGTATGTGTCCGAGAGAGAGAGAGAGATAAAGAGAGAGATACGCTCTTCACCGCGCTTCAAATCATTGATAAATATAACAAACTGATATGCCCGGGGAACTCCTCACATATACGAACATTCAAATACACACAGAGTATACAATTTTACAATTTCACAGCAACACACCGGGACACACATGAGATCTTTTTTTTTTTTTTTTCCAAATACAACCACATGCACACAGCAAACACCGTACTTATGGTAATTGTACCAGCACATGCTTGGCTGAGCGTGTAAATCAGCAGAATTATTGATGAGGGTTTATAATGAAGCTAAATGCTAAGGAATGGATGAGGTATGAGCTCTGGCTTCCAGTGATTAAAAGCCTCAGTCACATGATCTGAATGCTGTTTTAGAGCCTTCTCCAGGAAATATATACGCCACTTCGGACTGCAGAGATATTCATCACGTTTATCATTAAATTGATTGTTACACTGCCTTGTGGTCAGTGTAAAGTGTGCATTTATTTGAATTCCCATTAGCTGCTGCCGAGGTGACAACAATTTTTCCTGAGGTCTACGTATAAATGCTGCCAGCCTCAACTTTCGATCAGCTAATTAAAGCTTCAGCTGCTCACAATGACTTTTCAAATAACAGCTGATGCGTTCTATTCCCTGCACAAACAGTGGTGAGCACAGACGGTTGATCAGGTGTGAAGATATCACAAAGAACTGAGTAAACACTCAAATGTTTAAAGCCACCAGAGAGTTTTCCTTTTAATGGCTTGAAATCCAAAATAAGCCCTAAAAATTGACACCTACTGTGCACATTAGCTGCCAGCATTGGAACAAACAAATGGTGTATTAGTTATAAATCATCTTGAGACTTTCTCTGACGAAGCTTTAGATTTATTTTTTTTTCTTCAAGCAGTTTGAAACTTTAGACACTTTTCAGCACATCAAACAATTAGTTTGAAATGAGATCACATCCCCAGGGGGCATTTTATCTTGCGTTTGCCTTTAAGGAAGACCTATGGCCGAAACACGTCAGCAGTGATACCAATACTACTATCAACATATATTCATAGAACAAAAATTCTCTACAGGCATAGATCGCTTTGATGGTTTGCCAACTTTTTCTACTGCTGAACTGATATGTATTTTTTTTTAGGTTTGAGTCATCCAGGGTGGAGTTTTCTTCATAGCTCACTGTGAATATATACTGCACACTGGATGAGTCAACATAAATGTCTGTCGTTATTAGGTTAACAACTGTAAAACTACAATCAATAGTTAGAAATCGTAAGGTCTGCAAGCGTTTAAATTAATCTTCTGTGCCTTACAACAAACAGTTTTTCTGATCTGAAAGCTGTATGAGCAGGAAGATGTCTTAGTTGTTAAATTTGTTTGTGCCTTCAAAAACCTTTACATTGTACTGCTGTAAAAACAAAATCAATGTCTTATGTAGTTATATGGTTATTGTTTATGTATTGGTCATGGTTTGGCACAAAAATGACAGGGAGATCTTTATTTGGGTTAAAATATCTACCTATGTTGTAAAAGTGCATGTCATATAAATGCAAAGTTTTTTTTATTATATGTATACAACTTTCTCTCCCCTCTCATTTCCTGTCCGCCCCCATGCTCTATGCAAACAAATGGGGGATAAAACCAATGTCAAGATAAAACCAAAAGAGGGAACAGCAACAAAAAGTAACACAGAGACATGGTGGTGGTTTCAGTAAAATTGTTATCAGGGTTAAAAGAAACAAATACTGACTTTCGGAAGGAAACAGGACATGAACAGTTGACGTCTGTGTCAGGACAAGATATTTTATTGACCCATCCAACTTCACCCTCAGTGGACTCGTCGCTCTATAATAATGTCACATTATTTCCTCCTTTGCCCCAAACACACAACACAGCGGTTGCTAAAGGGCTTTGTCACTGAATATAAACATGTTGTTTCCTTGGGGCATTTCCTGAAACACATAATGCTCCTCACATAACGCATGTTCTCATTTCCTGGTCAGCTTCAACCAACTTTTTCTCAATATCAACCCGATATTACAGAGCAGAGTCTGTCAGTCAATGCCAAATTTCAAATGCTGGTGAGTGGCTGTCCAGAGCCATACTAAAACACTAAGTTATGCCTAGAGATGTGGTTCACAATGTGTTTGTAATGTAATCTTTTGTTAAAACTTTGGTCTGAAAATTGGTCTGAAACTATGTATTGTTCAGGAACCTTTATTGAGGTCAAGGTATCATTATTGGAGCTGATATTTACATTTTATTTTTATTTTTTTTTAACCATACCCTGCCCTACACAGAGGAGCACTGTTCGGTTCCCGTGTGAAACCAAAAGTTAACGTTGACTTACATTAACTTACACAATATGCACGTACCTTACTTACATCATGTACGTAGCTTATGTCACCTATACATAACATAACAAGCATCCTTCAGCCCAAATCCAGATTTCTTCCTAAATCTAACCGACTAGTTTTAATGCCTAAACCTAACCGAACTGTGACTGCTTAACCCTGTGTTAAGAAGGTTTTCTGTCAGTCTCATACAGGCGCTCGAGTTACATTGCGCATCTGTATGAAATTGATGTGATGATTATATCCAACATATAGCCATAATTTGCATTCAAAAACGCTTTCATGTCTTTCACCATGTCACAAAAGGCATGATGAAAGGTGAAACAACGCCCGTGAAAATCCAACTGACAGATCATCCTGAACATATATGCAAGTGCAGTATGGGTTCTGCAGCAAGACATAAACTAAATGGACATGTTGAATTCTATGCTTATACGATATTTTTTGCCTTATTGATGTTCACTATGGGATTGCATCATTTCCCTCCTGGCTTACTGTACAATATGTCCCGGAGATGAGCTGTCAAACCGTAAATATTAAAGACTTCACCTGACAGACACTTCACTGTCTGCAATCTCAGCTGCACCTCCAGCGGCAAAAGATACAATGCAGTGAGCGAACCTGGCCATGAAAAATCCCAACGCAAAACCTCACTTAGCTGTTGGAAATTTAGAAAGTTAGAATATAACAAAAAAAAGACGAAATGGACAGTACAAAGACTGCTCCAGACAGCAGAAAATGAGTCACCGTGCTGCATTGACTTTATTGTGGACTGTAGACAGATTATCATCCTGACAACAGCACAGGGAGGTTCACCGTGTGTGACAAAGACATTCCTTCGAAGGTAATATGAAAGAAACCATCATAACAGACACAAAATAGAGGCTCATGAGTCTGCCTTTGGTATCCAAACATGATGGTTGTACAGGGGGATGACAGGAGGACATGCATACCAAGCAGTAAGACACATCGGAGTTGAAATCACGGCCAAGTTAACCAGAGACCAGAAACAGCATATTCTGAATCTGCTATGCATTCGCTCTTGCGCCTTGTTTACTTTCTTAGGAGTTAACTGCAAAAGCTGAATGTTTACTTGCACCATTTGTTGGTTTGTAATGAACTGAACCGTAAGAGCGGTCCAACTGAGTCATAGTGCTTGATTGGTACTGTTGCATAAAAATAACATTTCTTTGCAAATACTGTTTGTTTTTTGTTTTTTTTTACTGGTTACTGGTATTTTGCTTCTATAAAAAAAACAAATTGCGCTTCTCCAACTAAAAATACAGTCACTGGAATAATTATGGAACTGGTTTCATGTTGACCTCTGACCTTCAGAAGGAAAAAAGACAGAGTTATGTTTTTTCTGTGAAGGTCGACCTCAGAGAAAAGTAGATTAACTCACTGCCCTTGCCTCATCAAAGATGAATGCAGCCCGTGTGTCCTTGTGTATGTATTTATGTGTGTGTTTGTGTGTGTGTGTGGGCAGGAACGTGTGTGTGACCAAAAGAGTTCCAACTTAACAGGACGGTCACACTATCTACAAACACACAGTAGTTTACTTACAGACGGCATTTTTGTGACTGGAGTCTTTGCTGGGCATCATCTTCACCCCTCTGGACTTCAGCTCTATTGCTTTCTTCACTGCAGAGAGGAAGAGGAGATGAGGGTGTGTTCATTCATTGATAAATAATGCTTCATTAAACCGAAATTACTGTACATCTTTAAATGGTTATCATTTTCCCGGCTTGCCACGCGGTACACATCCACTGTGGCTGCGATCCAGAAGGTGCTTCACACCTGCCCCCCCCCCCCCCCCCCGATAACAAACTGACAACAAATGCAACAGTGGCAGAGAGTGAAAATTAGAACAAGGAAAAGGGAGAAGATACTAAAAGCCACTGAGAACAAGGGACAAGAGGGGGGAAAGAGGGGGGAGAGGAGCAGAGCAGAGGGGAGCGGCATTACAATGTATTCCATCTATTCTATCCTAAGTAGCAGCATTGCAGAAGATAACAGAAAAATCTGTGCTACAACCAAACTACATTCCACTGAGAAACAGAGTTGGCATGAAAAGCTCTCCCTCTCTGTCAAACACACACACATGCATGCATGCACACGCCCGCACGCGCACGTACACACACACACCAATATACTACACAAAACAACACACACAGAAAGGGAAATGACAGAAGTGCCAATGGCGAGAGCGAGAGAATGGTAACTCAGGAAGAAGAAAGCACAGAGACGGACGGACGGGAACATGACCCAAAAACCCAGCTCTCTTCCAGCACCACAGCAGGAGGGACAGGTCTTGGATCAGGTCTTGTGTTTGGTGTAGGAGGCAGCCAATTAAATCTGAGCTGTCGTGGAAACTAATGTGCACTTTAAAATGCTAATTAAGTCACACGACCAGTCAATTAGATGACAGGAAAGGTCCGGAAAAGTCCACTCAGGTGGTTTCATACTTCTGTCCTCAATAATTGCTGTTCTCTATTACAATATGCGCAATATGAATATATAATGAAAAATAAACAGAATCACTTTAATTGCCCAGTGCAAGCGGACAGGAACTTTGTCTCGGACAGGTGTCACAGTTCACAACAAGACCCCAAAAAACAACAAGCGATAAAGTTGAAGCTAAAAGTTCAAACAACTAAATACAAGAATTAAATTACTCGGAGTAATGTACCGAATAAGCTGCATAAAATATCAGTAGAATAAGTCGATAAACTATAATGGAATCTGCTGGATTGTGTAATTTACATGATATTACAAGACTGGTGCAACAACACTGTTTAAACATTACAGTGTGGATTTGGTTTGACTTCTATTATAATGGTTTTTGGGCCTGTGGTAAGAAAGGCATGAAGAAGATGGTCGGCCCTTGTTTTCAAGGAGACTTTGGGGAAGTGAGTAGCCAGGGTTGAGAGGGTTTAGCCGAGAAAAAAGCTCCAGTGTGTTCCCACTCCTATCTGGTTTGTGTTTTCATTTGAAAGAAGAATTTCGAGATGAAATCTGAGTGTGTATCAGACACACACACACACACGCACGCACGCACGCACACACACACACACAAAGATGTGCACACACTTTTTTCTGCTTCCTGCAAATACAAAAAAGAGACAGAGAGCAGAGAAGTAATGAGACTGAAAGAGTGTGCTTTACCTTGGTACTGAGCGCTGAATCCTTTTCTTCGATGGTTGCTGTCTGAGGTGAAATGTATCCGCAGCCAGTTCTTACTTGATATCACTGGTGAAGGCAGGGTTGTGCCAGTCAGCCTGGAAGTAAGCAAATAAGAAAGTATTCATATAAATAAGAAACATACCAAATACCAGATAGAGGTAGCTGAAAAGTAGACAGAGCTGAAACTTAAGACTTATATCCACATTTCAAAAATCTGGAATGTATCCGCGTTTCTACAGCAGAGTTTACTTGAACTAACTTTGTATCCCTTCATGAATTTTTACTATACTGTAGAGAACAGAAGATCAGGAAAGAAAAGGCAGGTGGAAGGAGAAGGTATGATGTAACTAAACCCAAGCTGTTGCTGTTGAAAATCCATAGTATTCAACTTTGTGCAAGGTCCTCTCCAGTGAATAAAGAGTATGTTGCCTTGTGTAACAGCGGTCTCCTGTGCTGCGTCCCTGTGTGGTCTGCATTGTTGGTGAATATCACGCGGACAAAGATGGACAGTGTTTGTTATAACTCTCCTTGACAGTGTCTGCACTCGCGTCGTGGATGCGCTCATGGAGGATGAGCTTTACATATTTTAATCTGCCGTGGAAAAAAAAAAACAAAAAAAAAAACGAAACGCAGTTGTTGGAGGAAAGTGATTCAAAATCGCTGCTATGTAATTACGGATTAAAGTGTTATAGATTTGCAGCACGTGATTCGAAATTACCTGTCAAAAACAATCGGAAATACAGCGTATCACACGCGGAAAATACATAGAACAAATTCAGGATCTAATTTGGTTGATGTGAGGAACTACATATAAAAAAACCCACCCCTTTTTCTGAAGCAAAACTTTTCCAGAGAGAGTTCAAAGTATGATTTTGATGTCACTTTGTATTGTCCTCTGAGGTGCAGAGGCCGGCTGTAATTTAAGGAGGTATTAGTTGAAAGGCAATTTGTTCCGCTGGCTTGGAAAGTGCGGATATGGGAATTGAATGAGTGATATTATCCCCCTCCATAATGGTCACCACTGGCCAGAGGCAGAGCACTGCAGCCGTAGCGGGTACAGTATAACACCCCTCGTCAAAATGTGCCTTTAACTGAGGGAATATTTAACAAATATATCAAAACTTAATAAGAATATGATGGATATGATTATGAAAAGAAAGAGAAAGTACATTTTAATGTCTGGGATTTAGAGAATTAGCTGCATTTATATGACTATCTTTGATTCTGGGCCCAGGGTAGACCATAATTACTAAAACACCTGGTGTGTCTTTTACTCATTTATGATTTAAAAAAGAAAAAATTAATTGAGTAAAACATGACAAAAAGAAATGGGAAACAGTGAAACAGGAGAGGTGAGTGGAGATAGTGAAGTAGAAGAAAGACGATGAAGTTCACATCTTCAAAAACAGTTTCTGAAGCATCACCGCTGAGACGACGAGTTGGGTGCCTATGGTAAGTCTTACATCAGCTATAGCTGCTCTCGCATTTCGTTACCAACGGCAACTAAGGCGCTGGTAATAAAATATAAAATAATAAAAAAAAGCAACAACCAAAAAACTTAAATGTGGGGGGGGGGGGGGGGGGGGGGGGGGGGGGGGATGATGTAAGAGAGTGCCTGCGAGCCAATGTTCTACCGTCCTCAATAGAGCAACAAGAGCCACTGTAACTGCCCTTTAATAATGCTGCTGGTGAAGTGAGAAGATAGAGAGAGACAGTGAGGGAGGGAAGAAACACAGATAAGGAAAAGGGCAGAAACAAAGTATGAGAGGTGGTGAAAAAAAGAAAATATATTAAGAGCGCTTGTTAGAAGACCTTATTGAGTGCTTATTATCGGAGACACAAAGCTCTGTATCTTTGAAAGAGACAGCTCCGGAAACTCAGAGAAAAAGGAATATGAAGTATCTCAGATGGGACAAAAGCACTGCCAGTGTGTACGCCCGAAGGAAAACCTAACTGTAATACACACAGTGAACAGAGCACTAGCGCTCCAACCGTTAGTGAATTAAATTATCATGCGTGATGACGTGTGAGATGAAACCAGAGGAAAGATTGCGGGGATTCATGAAGGCAATATACGATACATAACCACACATAACCCTCATTCTGCACCTGACCCTGACTGATGACCTCTATGGGTTGGTGTGCAGGCAGATCTGACTTCTGTAAGTATCACCAGACTTTTCAGTCAAGTCAGAATTTCTTCTTTTTTTTTTTTTTTCAAGTTTCAGTGCACTTTTACCCCCGTTATGTACGTGAGAGTGCGATTTTATTTCAGCTATACAAGGATAAGGATTTATATGATGAAACAGCACATAGTTACATAACCACAGAATCTTGGACTTTGCTGTTTTGTCTCAGACTGAAGTCGGTCAACATTTAACTCAAAGTGAGGAGGGAAACAGTTTATATTTTAATAGAGAATTGACAGCTAATGAAAGAACAATTCAATACTGAAGTTTAAGTATACATGACTTTCATTCAATTCATATATGACAATGAATCCATCTTTAAGGTATAATTACCCCAATAATATTGTGGTGTAAGTTGACTTATGTCAAAGATATCTATGTGTTGTGCTGCAGAAATATCTACTGAAGTTAGCTAAGCAGCTAGCCCTTTGTCACGTTGTATATCAAGAGGTGACAAATCCGATAAATTAGCAATCCAGTACCCTTTTGTGCTTGTTCTGACTGGCTGAAAGGTTTTTGGGGGACAACAACACCAACACTCCCCCGGAGCACCGAGCTCCAAGTCTGCTAATTAGAGTCGGTTGATCAACCGTCACCTGCATGGTCAACTGCTTACTGGCTGCTTTCTTGCTAAAGGCAGCTACAGTTAGCAGCATTTAGCAGTTACTCCGTTGATGTGCTGCCCCGTGTTTGCTTGGTGCATAAATGTGACAGTTGTTAAGAACACAGGAAACTGGTCCTCTCTGAAGACATCTCTTTTTGCCCTACGGATACAATATTAAGAACCGTCATGTATCTATTTTAAAGGAATCGTGCTAATTGTTAAACACCAGGGCAGACTCAATGTTTGCGAAAACCTACTTGGTACTAAACTTGTTTCTGATTCTGATATCGCTCGTTTTAATAAAGATGAGGTGTGTGTGCTGCTGACTCACTTCCAGTTGCTAGAGTCTTACCAACAAAGAGGAACAACTCCTGTTCTGTATTACATTGGGAAATAACTTCTGGTATTGTACTCTTGCCGCCTCGGGCCCTCTGTATTTACAAAGTGGTGCTTATGTAATGGAAAATACTATTAATATGTGACAATAGTGATATGATGTTGTTGTAAATCTACTCATTGCTTTTGTACAACTCCCACGTTATTGTGAATCTGCTCTGATAAATCACACGAGGATATGCGCGTCACATCACCAATGTATGTCAAGACCCAACTGTGCACCTCATGGTCACATCAAGACGCACATGGCGAACCAGTACGCCTTGTGATTGACCTGATTGGCTGTGAGGTTTTCGGGGGGATAAGTCTGGCTTGTCATGTGACCCAGTGGGTGCTGGAACGACAGTCATTCAGGATGTCGAGTTGGCAAACACTAATGGAGACCAACGGTTTCAAAAAGATTAGGAGCGATAAGTCGTTCCCGGAGGAGCTCTTTATGCGCTGTGCTTTGGAAGATTTCCTTTTTGTTTGGCCACTGCATTGTAATAAATGTGTGTTTCTTTACACATTTTGGTGATTTGGACTCCACTTCCTGCTCTCTGGTGGTAAGAAATCAATTATCGCAGCTTTAACAAATGCACAGAGAGCTCCCTGACAAATCAGCCCCCTTTCAAATGGCTTTTTACGGAGTCGGGACTTAGGTTTTTAAGGTTTGAGGATAGTACAAGGGTGCATGTTGATGTGCGGAATATGTTTAAACGAAATCAGAGCAATGCAGCCATTCTGCATTGGGAAGGACAACAAGATAGGGGCATATGAAAAGTAGAGAGAGAGAAAGAAAGAGATAAAAAGTGAAATGTGCTGCATCTCCTCCATTATTCATGGGGAAGGGCCAGCTGCCTGACACTGGGATGAGGGAGAGACAAGAGGTCAGAGAGGAGGAGAGAGAGAGGGATGAGACATGAACCGAAAAGTAAGACAGAAGAAGGAGCAAATGAGAAGAGAGGAGAGGAGAGACTAAAGGGAGAAGTTGTTAAAATGATAGGCACAAGGGGGGGAAAGAGAGGCATGGAGAGACAGCTAATGAAGGACGGGCTGGACGGTGACCAGTAAACCAGGCTACTAGACGGGTGAAAAAAACAGGGGCTAATGGGTGGAGAACATGGCGGAGAAGGTGAGAGCGGGATAATTAAATGAACAGGAGCGAGGGTGCACAAGCCGCGAGGAAAGGTCGGAAGTTAAAAGAGGGGTCCGCGAGGAAGCAAGCGTAAATGAAGCCCGGACGCTACTAACTCCGGGTCGCAGGAGGGACGGAGATAAACGAGGGAGCGAGCGAAGCCGGAACGAGAGGAGTGACGGGAGGAAGAGAGGAGGATGCAAGTTTCATGCAAAGAAAGAACTCGTGCGAGGATAAAACAAAAAAAGGGAGGCGAGACGAGAGGAAAAGGTTGCCGGACTGAAAAAAGACGAGAGGAGTGCAGATAAGAGGAGAGGAGGGAGAGAGCTTGACACACCCGAGAGCGGCAGACAATACAGGAGGAGAGGCCGAGCGCAAAACAAAAGGAGAGGCAGACAAAGAAAGCCGGACGTATTTGAGTGCTTGCCGGAGCACTTCCCTATTAGACCTCTAGCTTTTCTTTTTTTTTGCGGTGATTCATGAACATCACAAAGACACAGGTATATCTCTCCACTGTCCAGACACTGTTGCTTTAGCCCCTTTGCCCTTCCCTCTTGGCTGCTCGCATCGCTGGCAATACATTATATCCACCGCTGCACTTATTGCAAGTCCCTGCTGGATGTTAGCATCTGCGAAATGACAAAAAAATGCGGTGTAAAAATAAATGATTGGATACAAGTCAGAAAAGTTGGAAAGCACATTATCCACAACAGATAGCTGTTTATTCCAAGTGCTTAGTACAAAAAACAAAAACAAAAAAAAAACACTGGTGCACCGGTACCTTTAATCTCATAACGCACCCACGCGGAAAGACACACACGCAGACACGCACACGCGCACACACACCAACACACACGGAAATACAAAGACAAACGCTGCGCCAGTAAACATAATTTAAAATGTAAATGTAATAACAGGACAAGAGAGGTGTTTGAAAATGGAGAGGAGACACTAGGAGAGCTCTGGTGGTTACCAAACAAAAAAAGGGAGGAGGAAAAAGCAGAGGAGGATCAGAAAAAAAGGAGTAAAACGAGATGTAGCAGAGCGACATTAGAGGAAATGGGAAGACAAAAAGAGATTTGTGTTCGAAAAGGCAGTCGGAAAAAAGTCCGGGCCTCTCCTCTGGCCGATGTCACTGAATTCTACATGGGAAGGCGCTGAGGATGGACAAGGATCATTCACTGCTGCTGCAGGCCTGCTGCGGTTCCCTTTGAATTGACAGACAAGGCCAGCCATCCCTAAGTTTCAGAAAGGGGGCCAGAGGGTGTGTTCAGATGATCAAGGAATCCCACGACTGGGCGTTTTCTGGGAAAGTCTACTAAGCTCAAGTTGTTAGAAAAGAAATCAAGCCCACTGCCAGAATGAATGTTTGCCAGGTACGTTTCTGCAAAACCACAGATAAGTTCAAAATGAATGTTTCTTTATGTTGCGACGTATGGTTATAAGTCTGATTTTCTGTTTCTCCCTTCTCTCTGCTTAGCTTTTAGCACAAAAAAAGCTTTGTCAGAGGAAGGAAAACACCATGGTTTGGCTTAAAAATACTTGTTTTGGTCGCCACGATAACCCCTGGAGATGTTCCAACTTCCCGTGAAAAATTACCGGCTTTGGTCGCCAATAAAATGGCTGCAGATGGTCGGAAATGTCGCCACAGACTTAAGCTGCGAACCTCCTTGCCCTCCACCCTCCAAGTGGCCAAATCACGCACATAATGTGAGCTTGATCTGCCACGTTAACAAATGTCAAACGCGGATGTATCTGTGGTTTGCAGTTTGCTAAATATATCTCACATTTATCAGGAGCAATGTGTGGTCCGTTGAAAGGAAAGATGGATCATGTGTCGAGTTATTTCAGGAGCGACGGGGATTTGCCACATGTGTACGTTGCATTTCCAAGAGTTTTATAAGGGAAAGACTATGGAATTCGAGGTGTCCGAGCAATAAAGTCCATTCAAGCATGATGAGGATGCTTTGCCAGCACACTGAGGGGGGGGGGGGGCTCTTGTGGGTGACCTAGGACAAGCCAGAGGAGCCACCTCTCCCAACTGGCCGCGATTGTGTATTTTGATTCCTTTAGAAGAAGGAGGAAGGGGTTCGGCAGTTCTTCCTTTGTGGCCGCTGACTGATCAGATTTCGTCGTGGTTAAATGACTAGAAAATGACCTGGATAAGCAACTAGAAAACAGGCGGCTGAATGGAAAATGACTTTGCTACTACTGTTTCTGTCACTGCCAGTAGTAACAGTAATTAAAAATTCAACTGTGTGTGCATGTGTGTGTGAGTGTGAGCGAGCGAGCGAGAGACAGAGAGAGAGAGAGAGAGAGAGAGAGAGAGAGAGAGAGAGAGAGAGAGAGAGAGTCAGAGGTAATAGAAAGGAAAGGAGAAAGTAAAGGAGAACAAAAGTCAAAACAATTCAGTGCTGATTAGTAGGATTATTCTAATGGCCTCACTTTTTAATACAACCCACCCAGGTAATAGCACGTTTACCTCCAAGCCTTTTTTCTAGATATTTTGTGTCTTCATATACGAACGATTTCCTTTTTTTTTTTTTTTTAACTCTCTTAGTCTGTTGACAGCAATATCAGCAAAAATGTCGGAAATGAGCGACAATAACCAGGGAAAACAAATAAAAGCCGTACGAGTGCGGTGACAGGAAGCTGGCTAAAACGACAGCAATGCTTACAGCAGATTTAATATTCTGACCTGATGATAGTGCCAGGAGGACATTCAGGTGACCACAAAAGTTTGCATAATTCATTCTGGGGGAGACACGAATGCGTACAACAGATTTCATGACAACACGTCCTAAATTGTCTAGACCTTTCACTGACAACCATCAACAAATATCGACAAAATGGGTTTAAACACATCGATTGATTGGATCACTGTCTATATGAGAGAATTAACGAGTATTTGTGTAAGTTTTATAGAAAGTAGTTCATATTGGGGTCGCCATTATTTTGAAAGCTTTTACTTAAAGGACTTTAAGTCAGTTTATGGTACATCATCATACGTTTATCATGTGTAGGCCCGGCGAGAAGAGGCCCATGAATTCTTGCAGGCGTGTTGGATTAAGGAAGGAGACCTGATTTTCTGGGTAATAGTTTCATCACATTATGTGTAGTGACCCTGTTACTCAATTAAAGGAATAATTGGCAATTAGGGCCCTCTCATTGAGTTAGGAGTCTGGAAGAGATAGGATGGGAAGGGACTTATTTAATGTGAAAATCCGGAGATTTCCATCATCGTCTTTAAATCAGCATAACAAACCTCCTGCTTATTAAAAAAATCCTCCGACCATCACCGGGGGATGATACATTACAGCGAATTCTTCAGTTTTCAGCGCTGGCAACCGGGTTAAAATCAATGTGAATAATGTAGTGAGCAATAAGGGGACAAAATATGATTAATCGGTATTGGTTGTGCTCCTCGGATATAATGGCCTTTAGCAGAGTAAGAATTCATTCAGTCGAGGAAAATGACAGTATAACACTGTTGGGCTTTAAGTGTTTCAGTCCCGTCTTGTGCTTTTAGAGACAAAGATGAAGGAAGAGGAGGACGGGGAAAAAGAGAGGCGAGAAAAGAGGACGGCATGGCTAGAGGGAGTGCAGAGAACAGAGAGAAGAGAAGATAAATCAAGAGAGGAGAGACAGTTGGAAGGGTAGAGGATGTGAAGTACAAAGGTGGGGAGAGGTTTAAGGGCAAAGGGGGGGACCCGCCGTAAACATTAACAAACCGATAAACAGAACTAATTTTTAAGCAATCGGAAAGACAATCTGCTCAGATGTGAAGATATCGGCTGTGGCAACATTACAGATGAAAGCCTATATACCATGTGAAGCTTGTACTCAGGATAAGCTGTTTATGCAACTTCATATTCAGGTCACCAGAATCTTGGTACAAACAAATAGACAAAGTGTACGGGACTTAGCAAGGAATCAAGTAAAAAGTGTGGGTAAATTATGTGAAAAGTTGCCTTGGTATGTCTTCAGATATGGGTTATTTCTGTCTGTGTTCTCAGATTAAGAGGTTAACCATGCAAATACTAAACAGCAAAATCTTTTTTACATAATTCACAACATAATGCATTTAGCAGGCTGACATGATCCAATCCAGAATCTTTCACTTGTCAATTGTGTTAGTGACTTAAACCCTTTCTATCATGTTCACTGCTTATTACAAATACAGGTTGATGTTTTTGAAAGTCTGTGATCAAGAATTAATAGTAAGCTAATAGCGGATTGTCGTTTTATTTTATCCAAGGTAACACAGAAAGAAGCTCGTAAAAATGTATAATTGAAGACGAAGGGTTAGTTTACATTTCTCCAAGTTGATTATATAATCATCCTGAGTCTGTCTATTAATAGATTATGTTTTATACAAAGTAAAATACCTTTTTTTTAAAAAAAAAAAATCAAAGCCAAGCTAAGAAAACCAGTTTATAGTGCTGTTCTGGGACTGTCTCGTTTATGTTGGTACAAAATAAAGATGTTTGAGAAATACGTTTATAAAACTGTGTGAATATACTTATTTACAAGAATAAATAGGCAAGACTTTTAATAAAAAAGGCCCAAAAATGAGTTGGGATAAAATCACTTTACATGCAAATAGACTGTATTATAGTTTATTTATTTGAACAGCCTAGAATTGCTCTATAATAATAATAAAAAAAGTGCTTATCATTGAAGATTTATACATTATTTTCAGGCACTGTCATTTTTCATTCATTTCAGGTTCATGGCAGCTTGATACTTTTAACTGAATTTGTACTGAAAAAATTTATATTTACCAAGAAATAAAACATTTCATTTAACTATGGAGGGTTAACATAACAGAAAGACAAATAAATAAATAAAAATCCATGGTGTCTCATCAAGTCTTCTTTTCTGAATTTTGTTTTCTGGTCAAATTCCTTCTTTACCCTGAAGACCTTTCTGTTTGCCAATGCTTTTCACTGAGGCAATTTTAATGCTTTGAACTGCACTGTGACTTTTATTTTCCAGTCTTGTCTCTTTTAAACCTTTTCTTTTTTAGCCTACTTTCCCATTTCTTAACTTATTTTAATTTTTAGTTTCTTGATGTCTTCCTACTTGTTTTTTTTTTAAGTATTTTAAATGCAATTTATAATTTATTTTAATTCAATTTTTATGCCCCTGTAAAATTTCTGAAGTGTGCTTTAAAAAATAAACTTGCCTCGCCTATCCAAGAAGAATCAGAATCGTGTTGATTTGTGGGAAACAAGAGTCAATACGCTCACTGAGAGGGACAGATGATGCTGTGTGAACCCTTCACTTCCTCAGTAGAGAAATTTATGAAGAAATACATATGAAAAGCCGTACATTGTGGTGCATCCATTAGGCTGTAGAAGGCACCATCATCACAAATGCCTTAAGGTCTTAGGAAAACACTCTTTCTGTCTTGCTGACCGCTTCTGTGTCACTATTTTTGTCTCCGATTTGGCTGCCTTTTATTCTTCCATTCCCCGTCCTCCGCTCAGCCTTCTTTATATTTCACAAACAATCCGGGTGAAATAAAGTTCACATTAGCCAGCAACTGCAGTCTTTTGCCAGTCGGATCTCACACAGCAGGCAGGTCTCACAGCATTCCAGCCTCAGAACTGATATAACTGATTATCTAGGACATAACCTTCAAAATTAGACTAAAGTTGCATGAAATGTGATAGTTGATATTTCAAAAACAGGACACACATTAACTTATAACTACCTGCATGTACGAATCCTTCTCAAGTGAGGAAATACAGGACGTGAGGTGATCATTATTTCATCCGGTTGAATTGAATCAAAAAGTTCCGGCCGTATGCTCATATACGTGTGTGTGTGTGTGTGTGTGTGTGTGTGTTTGTGTGTTTATTGTCTGGGAGTGTGTGTGTGTGTGTGCGTGCGTGCTGGTATGTGCGTCCATGTAACAGCTAGTCAACCCGACATTCAACCTGCCAGCTATCAGACAGGAACATGAAACAGGAAATTGCTTTTGGGACAGCCAATCAGAAAAAGCTCTCGGTAAACAGGAAGAACCCGTCACAGTGGTCCTGTCAGGTGTCAGTCACTCTCACAATGACCTGCCCACAGGCCTCAGTGAAAGTGTCAATCATCTCTTAATCCCTCCTCTGGAGAAAAGTACTTAGGACTGCATTAGACCTTGGCTGGCAGAAGCCCGTTTAAGTTTATTTTTAAATGATTACATTGTTTCAGGAGCTGGATCAGTGAACTTTCATTAAATATACAAGGCGTCTGGGTGGCCTATGGCGGCTAACATGCAAACCATTTAATTGCCACATCTCTGGTCCCATTCCAACATGGGACCTTTGCTGTTTGCCCCCTCCCTCTCCCCTTCACTGATTTTAGTCTGCATCTGTACTGAAACACGCATAATACAAGAAAAAAACGCAATATGCACAAATAACTACTATTATTTTTATGCAACAGTGAATATTGATACAACTTCACTTTGTTTGTAAGCCTAGTACAAGACACCTGTTATGAAACACTATTTTTTTTTTTTTTTACTTATATGTTAATGAATGTCCCACCACTAGACAAGGCATCTCCTAATTTCATTTTTGTATTTATTTTTGCAGAAACACATTTCCAACCCAAAACAAAAAAAAGAAAATAACTTTCTCTGGGATTGTTACGATCAATCCTTTAAAATCAGAAAGGTCACGTCAGAAGGCTTCACTTGATGCAGTCACCGTTTCCCGTGTGACAAAATGTTGGGTGTGCTCTCCAGTACACACCCTGTCTTCCCCCTGCATTGCGGAGGGTGGGTTGACAGTGGTCCTTGAATGTTATACTGTCGGAGACGAGCTATGTGTGAGTGTGTGTGTGTGTGTGTGTGTGTGTGTGTGTGTGTGTGCCGGTGCGTGCACGCTTGAGTGTGTGTGATCTGTCAGTGCCTCAAGTAACGATCAACAGCTCACGCAGTCAGAGGGCCACTTAAGACCTGACACACACACTCACACACACACACAGAAACTGTATCATGAGAATGCCACGGTTGATGCGTACCGCTCTGCTGGTGACAGGACTAAACGTGCAATTATTCTCCATTCCTTTTGTTTCCATCTGGTGCTCTCCTCTCTGCCTTCTTCTCTCCACTTATTTATCTGTCGGCCTATCCATTTTATGCTTCTGCTGGTTGCGCCACAATCATGAACCATTTTCTACACATGGACGACGCTGTCATCTATCAGCTGAAGTCAGGAGAACATGAAAAATGGGAAACAAGCGTTTTTTTCTGCGAGACACGGTGATGTATGAAAACGTTTTCATGAATCCAATTAACCAGTTAGAAAAGATTAAAAATCAAAAATTGTGTCGCCGCCGTTCCCTCATCACGTTATCTCGCCGGATACAAACATAAGTCATTGCATTGAAGTTTATGTTTACTGAACTGAAAATACCATGTTACATTGCACAAAAACATGTATCATATGCTATATGATATTTGTTATATGTAATAAACATATCATGAATCCAATTAACCAGTTAGAAAAGATTAAAAATCAAAAATTGTGTCGCCGCCGTTCCCTCATCACGTTATCTCGCCGGATACAAACATAAGTCATTGCATTGAAGTTTATGTTTACTGAACTGAAAATACCATGTTACATTGCACAAAAACATGTATCATATGCTATATGATATTTGTTATATGTAATAAACATATACGTCATGTGGCAGCGACCAATATTAAATGGTGTTTTTTATGACAACAATAGTTTCTTTCCAGTTAAACAGAAATTAATTACTCTTCTGTATAAATCTGATGTATAACACGGTGTAAAAAAGGCTTTTATAGGCTTTTGGGGAACGCCCAAGATGTACAACCTCATTTTCGAAAAGTTGGGAGGCTGTGTAAACCGCAAACAATAAAAGGGAGGCAATCATTTGCAAATTAAATGTGTTTACCGACAACAGTTTTATAAAAGGTAATATTTTTCTTGCAATGCTGTGGTTCACAAACTGTTGAACCTCACGCCATCCCTGTTTGTGAACAGCTGAGACTTTGATATTGATGGTAGAATTGAGTCTTGGTCAAAAAAAGGCTTCGAAAATTGTCGCATTTTGTTCATTTTACACAATGTCCTCGCATTTTTTGGAATCTGGGTTGCAGTGTCATTTAACATGTGGGGGTTTGAAAATATGTTAATGCTGCATAAATACACGACGCACACTGAAACCCAGGAGCGTCTGAAAAAAAATCACAATCCAATACTGTCGATTTTCTGAGCAGACCCGCCTCTCAGGAATCCGTGTTGTCATTACTGATGGAGGCCAAACTACTTTTCTAACTCCCTCCCCCCCGGATTTCCCAATTCCGAGCAACTTGAGCGACAGCCCTGCATGCCTAACCATTACGCTGCCTCCAACCCTGCAAAAAACACATCTAAGCCTTCAATGGAGATGTGCGATATTCTGAACAAATAGTGCTCTGAATTTAAAAAAAGAGAGTGTGTTCTGCTCCAACAGAGTACCAATTTCCAAACGCAAACCAATAGAAAATGTGAATGAAAGCAACAATTTATCCCCTCTCCTGTGGGATTTGAATACATCAGGAAAATCAACAGGACTCCTGTGCAGCTAATCAATCAGCTGTTGTATCTGTCCTCCCCAACAACATCATTAGTCCTCTTTTAATATTAAATGCCTCCCTTTAAAGGAGACAAGTTAGAGAACATTTGCAGTGAAAACAACAACTGTTCTCGTAATTTGAACAAGTCGGCTAACATCAAATGAAGCAGCTGGGCTACTGAAACTTAAAAACTAGTATGTGTGTATTCACCTTATACAGAACAGGGCTATAGTGTGTGTGTCTATACTTTTCACCTGTGTGCGCTTTCATTATCACCCCCTTGTACGAAATGTATCTCACCATATGCTGGGCGCCTCTGTCCCGCTGATTTCCAGGAAGTCATATTTGTCCTCTAACAAGAATTCGTTGAAGACGAGAGCTATAGTGTCCCCGGGTTCGGAGAGGATTGACCATGTGCAGTCCAGGTTGTTGTCATACTCTGCGGGGTATCCAGGGCTGGTTATCGAACCTGCAGTGCCTCTTAATGTACCGCCACATGCTCCCTCGGCTGGAAAGAGACAGAGAGACAATGAGAGGGAATAACAACCATTCAACAACATAACAATTTTACACATGATTGTTCTAGTTTGCTTTTATCTGTTTTATATTTTTTTTCGCCTGTTGTTTTAGTTTTATTAGTGCTGTTACCATTTTTATTCCTCACAAGTCTCAAATTGTTTTACCAGTTAAACTGGAAGGAAGGCAGAAGCCCACAATCCTCTGTGAGGACGTGCCTGACGGAAATAAGACTTTCATTTTTAAAATTGACTTCTATCAAAATACAAACCCTAATCTTATCTAATGTCTCTGTTTTTTGAATTGGTTTTCAAAGTTGGTCGTTCTTGCAGAATTAGATTTGGCTCCTCTTGCCTATCTATCTATCTATCTATCTATCTATCTATCTATCTATCTATCTATCTATCTGTCTATCTATCTGTCTGTCTATCTATCTATCTATCTATCTATCTATCTATCTATCTATCTATCTATCTATCCATACATCTATCTATCTATCTATCTATCTTTGAAAAATATGGAAGGAAAATGAAAGGAAAAACTCAAATTCAGAGGCATGATGTATAAACAATGTGTATGAACAAAAATAAAACATGTGTACGCCTTTTCTCACACATAAAATGGTGTTTGTACAGGGGATTAGATTAATTGATTGGTTGTTTGACTGACTGACAACATAACATTAGATTAATGTTATATCTGATAAATCGATATAATGCACAGGTTAACAAGAAAAGTAGAACAAAAAACTTTGTTTTTCCTTTTAAAACCCTCGTCACCATCTCATAAATGCACCATGCATCTTCAAAGACTGAAGGGTTTTTTGTGGAAACAGGAAAGAACATCTACCGCATTGAAACGAGACGGCAGAAAATTAAATCATTGAAGCATCTGAAAAAAAATAAAAAATAAAAAAATAAAATGCAAAGTGACTTTTGCAGAGATTTATCAGAAGATACCAAATCCCCGAGCTGAGCTTTTTTTTAACCGTCACATCAAACTTGGACAGATCTGTTTGTAGACTAATGAACCATTAGAAGGGTTTTGCTTGAGGATTTGGACTCCATCTGGTTCAGTAATCAATGCGTCAGGGCGTCTTATCTTCCTCCGACCTGTGACTGCATCTTAAGGTCCTTCAATTCTCATGAACTTTGCAATTAGAGTGGGCATTTCCTCATGTTTTAACACTTGTTATGTTGGAGTTGGCACCAAGCATTTCTGGAATTGATAAAGAAAGACAGAAAGTATATTTTTACCTCTGCAAAACGGTGACGGGAAGTCCCATTGTGCTCCGCTGCCAGGCGATACAATACACGTGAGGATGCTGTGTCCTTCCAGCACAAAACCGGACTCGCAGCTGTATCGGATCTTGTCCCCCATGTTGTACCGCGAGCCATGAA
This sequence comes from Sparus aurata, assembly GCF_900880675.1. Taxonomy (NCBI): domain Eukaryota; kingdom Metazoa; phylum Chordata; class Actinopteri; order Spariformes; family Sparidae; genus Sparus; species Sparus aurata. The sequence continues at coordinate 29,010,615 of NC_044190.1, forward strand.
TGACTCCGTTTGGGATGAGGCCGGGAGTGCCACATGTGTGGCTGGGCAGGACTGAAAAAGAGAGGAAATTGTGTTTGATTGTATGAAATTTAAAACTGCCTCAAAACACAACACCCAAAACAACCACATTCATCAAATCAGCTGACCAGAGAAGGGCCAAGCAGCCAGCAGGAGCTCAACAACAGAAAACGTATCACATTTATGATCACGGCTCTATTTCAGAGAAACCCAACTCTTTGGTTTGTGACACCTTGAAACAAATCAGTTTCCATTTGAGACCCACCAGTCACATATATCTCTGTGCTGAAAGCACGTTCAGACGAGGAGTCCTTGAAGCTTCTCAGAATGTTTCATTTGAATCATTTTGACTTGCCTGAAAAAAAAAATGATTCAGTATTCAAAAAAGAAATTGTTTACTTCTTTTTTTTGCAAATGAATCATCTGGTGACCCCTCCGATTTGTTTAGAGATCCCTTGTTGAGTCTCAGCAAAATGGATGACATGACACCTTCTGTAATGTTAGTAGATCAGATATGGGCCAACTTAAAAACTCAACAAAAAAACTTGTCATCATTTCGTCTGTTCAAGTGTTGCATTTTTCTGTAAATAAAAAAAAAGAAAAGGTTTTAAATGAGTTATTCGATGCTGTACAAAAAGGGTTGAAACATCATGATTGACAGCTGAGCCCCGATTGTGATTGAGTCGGGTCAGAACAAGACACTGCCTCCACAGCTCAGTCAGTACTGTGCAGATTCTGGCTCCAGACGACGTCGAGAGATGGCACCGCTGGTATCCTGGAATTTTTGGCTTCATTTCGTGAGTGGGAGGAAGCAGAGATGCATCGTCTGTCTTTATATATGTGTATATATATATATATATATATATATATATATACATATATATATATATATATATACATATATATATATATATATACATATATATATATATATATATATATGTATGTATGTATGTATGCATGTATGTATGTGTGTATATATATATACATAAATATGTCAATGGATTATTTACATAAGACTAAATATATCTCATAAATATCTCATAATACCGCCACACTGATGGATTTGATTTTTCCCAGTTGGAACATTCCAAACACTGACCATCGACGGCAGCAGCGAAAGTGTAGCAGTGCTGTATTTAGTTGCCTGGCGAGCACCCATCCTCCAAAGGGCATCTGTTGTTGTGACTTCTCAGGTGACACGGCTCTACAGTGTGGAGCAGCGACTTGTAGCTCGTGGTATAACTGGGCCAAAATCAATGTGCGACTGCAGCCAACAGCCTAAGCTCTACAGAAGGGGCTTCGGCGCCGCGGCTGTAGTACAACCTGGACGAACTCCACGGTATCAAACCCTGGAGCGTACCCTGTGTGTTTGTATAACTGGAGCATGTTAACTCGCCGGGTGTGTAATGTCTGCATGTAATGTGCATCCAAATGGCCAGTTTGTGTGCGTATGTGCGTGCACGGCGTGCGGTGTGTCTACATATAAGGGGTATCCAGTCAGTCAATCCGTGATGTGTTTGTGTGCGCTGTTCCAATTAAACGGTAGCATGGTAATTAGACAAAGCTTCACCAAGAGACCCTGAGAACTAGGACAGAGAGGAAGGAGGGGAGGGGGGAAAAAAAGAGGGGGGGGGGAGGAGAAATAAAAAGAAAGGAAGATGAAGAGACAGACAGGAGAGATGAGAAAGAAGAGGGGTAGAGAGGGAATGATGGAGGAGGAAGGGAAGAGGAGGGGACGAGGAGGACAAGACAGGAAAGGGGAGAGACGGAGGCTCTAGTCAGACAGGAAAAGAGAGAGGTGAACTAATTGCAGTGAGCCCTAAACATGTATAATTTACTCTAATTGACTCATTATTTGGATGCTATGAAGCCATGCATCAGGGCTGCCTTACTCACACTCAGCTGACCATGCCGTCCTCTGTGCAAACGTGCCGCCTGCTTTGTTTTTATAAAAAAAAAAGTGAGACGCACGACCAAAATCCGAAAACCCCCCCAAAAAAACTAGAGCACTGACTGGAGAGGGGAATGAAGCGATGATAAGAAGAGAGAACGAAAGGAAACACGTGTCATTAGTCACACTCATGTGACTCGACAGGCCTGTGTCTGCCAGGCAGGTCAGCGGGGCCTTTTGAAATGGATAACGTCTTCACAAGTTGTTATCTAAAACATGGACTAAACTAAGAGCTACATATTTGAGAAACCATTAAAAATTTGGCACCAAAGTTTTGTTTTGTTCTGGTGCCGTCTGTTTTGCTCTGATTAGACTCTGCGAATCACGGCACACTCCAAAACCAGTGGATTACCTGCAGTGCTTATGTAGGGTGGACGTACACCCCAGTCTCCTTGTCGCATGTATGTTATTGCCCTCTGATATTAAAGGAAGAGTTGAGGATAGAATTTTTTGACTTATTCTCCTCTTGCCAAGAGTTGTTGGCTGTCTCTTCATATTTACTGTACAGACATGAAGTTCATTTTCAACACTTGGTGAGGAAGAATCTCAAACTGTTTCTCCAAATATACACAAACAATCCACAGTTGGGTCATCAAACAACCCCACGTTTCAGAAAACGACCACTGATTTATATTCTGCTGATGATCGCGCACATTTTGCCTCTAAAAAAATCAATAAACTGGGTAGAAAGCAGAAATAGTGCCTTGTTCTGCAGCCTGCTGGGCTCGGGCTGTGTAATAGGGCACAATATGGACAGCTCCTGGTGCTGAAATGTAAAGTAATCACAGGAATGAAATATGAAAAATTGAAAATGCTACACTTTAATCTCACGGTGTATCCTTATAATTCACATGTGTCTTGCAACAGCAACCTAGCCTAGCCTGACCCCACAGTGTTCATCCTGTGGCCCTGTGGAATGATTAGATCGACAAGACAGATAGTGTCCGATTCCGTTAGGTATGTAAGGATGCTCTGGTTCTAAGGAGGGGGTTAATATGCAGGTCAGGACCTGCTCTCATGATATAGCAAGACGATTTCAAACATCATCTTCAATAAATCTGTTAACTGCATTTCCAAACACGTCTGCGTCGGCTTTCAGCTGAACTTGATTACTGAACCCTTGACTGCAACGTCTGGAGTAATATGTATCAGTCAGTAAGTGAGTTATTTTCCGCGACAAATAGCTTGATTTAAGTTGCCATCAACAGTTAGTATTAGCTTTGGGTTACTGCAACCTATTAAAAAATGTAGATGCAGATAATACTACTGTCTGTGTGCAACTGTTTGCCTTGCCTGTAAGCAGCACGATCCAACCTTGTCCACCTGTAACCTCATGCCTGGACAGTTCGAATTAGCCGTTTGCAGTCGTGTTCAGCGGCATAATGATTTTGATTACTTAATACCAAACGACTCCCTCGTTGTTTAATTTGGTTTACTCTATCCGCTCGACACTCGAGGTCATTTTGGGTTGTTTCACAAAGAAACTGTGCATTATAATTCCGCACTAATCTGAATACAGAACACAGTCAGATGTGTTTTATGAACTGCGAGTTCTCTTTATGAGCACACAGCCCGAGGACGACGTGTACTTCTCATTATCTTATTAAAGCTGACTTTTGTGGGGGAATGAAATATTCTGAACACAAGAAGTACAACATGTAAAAATTCTCGTATCACGGGAAAAGGCTACACTACAAAACCACACGTCCTGTTTGTGTGTGTGTGTGTGTGTGTGTGTGTCTACAGCGAGTGACTGACGACACTCCTCTGTTGTGATTGTCCCTCCCAGCCCTTCACAGCCTGAGGGCAGGTCAGTGTGTTGCTATGGCAACTCTAGGCCAGGGCAACATCAGTGATACAGGAGTGAATAACAGCAGAGAAGGTGATGAGATTGGGGCTTAGGGCTGACAGTAATGGAGCAACGGGAGAGAAGACTGGAAGGCAAAAGGGTTAAGGAGTTAAGGGAAGGGAGGGCAAGTTGTTTTAAGAGTAAGAGAACAAATGAGAGATGACGTAAAATGAGAGGTGAGAGCCAGAAGGAATAAGGAAGTGAGGAATACAGGGAAGGATGGATGACAGAAGTATTCATTGTTAAATTATTGATTCATCTTGTGCATAGACAATTGGATAATAATTCTCTATTTGATCTTTTCTTATGTCTTCTTCCCTTTCTTTTAAAAAAAAAGGATCCGCCTTCTACAGTTTCTGTTTCTCTCTTACTGTCACACAAGCACAGCAAGATTAATTTATAGCAGGATACCGCTAACCCTACACTCTGCCTATAACAATGACAGCCTTAGTAGAGTTTGCCCAGACAACTAAACAACACAGTTTCCCACTGCTCACAACTATTTAAACTCCCTCACTCTAGACAGATGGTCTGACCTTCAGAGTTTCGGTTCAGTTACAGCTGAACAAAACAGCTAGTTCCTCTAAGATGCTCTCCCGCAGTATGAATATATGGTGTTGCATAGCTAACCATCTGCTAAAAATAGCAAAGCAAACAGCTCCCTGAATATGTTGTTATGGATGCAGTAAAGCAGTGGATATAAGCCAACCAGCATAATTCAATTCTAAATAGAAAGATGAACATAATTAAATGACATTAAATCAAAAAAATCATAATTAGCGGACTCGTAGTAAAGATTACAGAGACGTTTTTTTTGCATTAGCTTTAAATTAAAGTCCAACTACAGCACAGATGAAAAAAAAAAAATTATTATATAAATAGAAAACATGCCCAAACAAGCTTTGAGACTACAACAAATTAATGAATTGAAAATGAAAAAAAATAATTAGGTGATATTCATACATTATGCATTTTTTGACTGATTAAAATTTCATGTTGGTGGTGCTGTTTGTGCAATTTCACGCCTTGGAAACACATGGGATGAGAGCGGAGAATGACCGCTAGTTACCTGACACCAACAAAAACAACTGTATTGAACTATATTTGTATCCACAGCATGTAACTTGCCAAAAGCCAAAGTTGGAACAGATGTTTTGTCATATCTAACTCCTCATACCTGGCAAAAATGACTAATTTCTTGTTTGGTTTCCAGGGGGCTGTAGAGTTAAAACCAAGCGGAACCAGAACAAATGTCAGATCGTGTGCACATATTGCCAAACAGGGATTTGGACAGATGTTAGCATTTGAAATTTGTCTATGGAAAATTCATCTTGCAGAGTGATTAAAACATTGGCAGACAAGTTAACTTTTCTTAATGAAAAAGGAACAGTTTTGTAATCTAGTTAGCCTTAACTCAAAGTGCAGGTTAGGTTGTCTGAATACATTTTAAAATCATGTCCAAGTCGCCAAACTTTATATACACTAAAACAGAACTCAGACCAGCTAGTTCATTTCCAAAGAGTCACAACTCAACAAAAGTTGCCACAAAGCTGTTGCAGATTGGCCTTTTTTTTTTTTTTTATAGCAGAGCTAGCGAGCTTGACATATAAATGTTGGGAAAAGGAGCAGAAGGCATTTTACCTGCTCACCAACCACTACTCTGAACAAATCACTCCCCATCCACACTTCGGTTGGGACCACTGAAGCGATCTTTCAATGGCTGCAATCCATAATCCATTAACACCTCTACCCACTTCCCATGGTGTATGTATTAACAAATAGCAATCGCCATACTCCTTTAATCTGTGATTCTTGATGTAGAGTTGTTGCTGTTGGAAAGATGCCAAAGCCCCTGAGGTAAATGGACTCCCCAGCGCCGCTAGTGCTCCCATGGTGTAAATGTATTAACAGCTTCTCTGACACATAGTACATAATAACTCTAACCAACCAAACACTAATGGGGCTCTTGGCCAACTGTGGCCGAGGGCCAGAGCTGATCGGAGGCCCTTCACCACCTGCTGTGCACCCCTTGTTTTTAATGTGTCAGCAGCTAACACGACATTTCCGGCAGCACTAACTCATTAATCAAAGACATTAAAGGGGTATTTCACCTTCTGAGCACACCAACTAAATTGAGCCCCTCTAAATTGATTTTCCCTGTTTTGTTTTGGGATAAGTGTAAGAGGAGCATTGATTTTCAGGGTAATGCTCCTTTGAGACATACCAAAAAAAAAGGTTGGCTGCAAGCTGAAGCTGTTTGATTGAACATGGAGATGAATTACTCAAGGATTTCTTCTCAGAGAGGATATGGAGGTCGCATAGCTTCCAAGTGCAATTTTCTCAGTATATGATTAACTATTAAGTAGTGCAATTTGTTAGCCTGGCAACTAGATGAATGGTTTGCTATCTCAGGTTTCATTTGCTCTGATGTGTCTTGCTTCCTTCTTCAGACAGATTGACAGTCACCCTGGTTTGCGTCAGGCCAATCGCAATTGTTTTTTTTTTTGTTTTTTTTTACCTCATTAGTGTTGAAACATTGGCCTCACATTCCGTCAATGGTTTTATATGGCATTCTGTGAGCCAGTAGGTTTTCAGGCATGAGTAGTAGGGTTCCACTGTACAAAGTAGGCCAGGGTAAATACACTTGTGTATACAAATACACAATGCGTATGTCACGTGAGCAGTCCAACAAAATCAGTTTCTGAAGAAATCTGAATGAAGAAATGAGCGAACCAAGTTTTTGAATCCCCACTCATATTGGATCTACAAGGCTTAAGTCAAAGGTTTGATCCATTTTTTAGAAGGAAAGGGCACCACTGCTTTGCTGAAACCGTCCTCTTCAGAAAAACGTCATGGATGGAGAACTTGGACAGCTCCTTGTGACCCATTTTTATGTTTGTAGTTGGGCAGCGACCTCTAGCGGCTACCAATCTGCTGTTGGTCAGAATAATCAGTGCAACTTCCACTCTAACGATGTAGAGTCAAACACAACAGTACCTGAAACAAAGAGATGCCTACTATGACAAAGCTCAGACGAACACTGTGTGGTTGCGGTTCATCTGGTTCATATTCAAAGCAGCGTGCCACACTGTACATCCCAATAATACTGTATTACAGATCTGAGCTTTCATTCCTGTGTTTATTGCTCTGAGACAGAGGGCTGTTTATTATCTCGTATAGTGACTGCACTGTCCAAGATAATGAGAACAACATATCTGGAATCTGCTTGACAATTCTGGATGTTGGGTTTTCCCTTTTGAGTGTGCCAGCCAGTGATGTTTCCAGCATTAATTCCCAACGATCACCAGTGAAGGAGGGCAATCCGAGTACAGACTTCACTTTGTTCTACAACACAGGGAATACCGTAGGAAAAAAAAACACAGCCTAATGAACCGAGGCTTGTAGAATCACAAGTTACGTAGTAAACAACACCAACGGATTAGAACTTGGGTTTCGTTCTAATAATACCAAACAACAGCAAAAACATATTCTATCTTTATATGGCTCTGCAGACTGCGGTCCTAAACAACATTCAGCCGGAAGAAGAAAAAAAAAAAACTTAAGCTCCTAGAAGTTACATTTTTGCTGTGCTCCCTCGGAGTAAACGTATTAAAATATATTAACACCGTCTTTCCTATGTTCCCTCGGTGAAAATATATTAGCAGGGCAAGTGACATTTCCAGCAGCGCCTCTAATCAATCACCTGCAAAACAGAGTAATCACTGTAGCAGCTACACTCTGTTAAACACCAGCTCTCCTCAGCCTTTCCGGCAGCACTGTGAAAGCAGGAAAAATTGGTTGCTAATATACAACGTCCCGTTGCTGTGATGGCCGGCGCTATTAAGACCAGCAGCCACAGAATCACCAGGTTTTTTTTTTTTTTACAAACACGGAGAGGAGAGGCAGGACACTGTAACACTGAAATGATAAATGCATTGCTCTGTTTGTATCCACTCCTTTACATTCTTCTACAGGCTAATTCGAAACCATGCTGACCATGCAGTTGCACTGCCCTGCCCTGTGTAAAGGCAGCATGAATGGATATTTGACAACTTGTGGGCAAAAGAACATATCATCTTATACAATAAAGTATCTAAGGCTAAAAAATGACCAAACATTTCACTTTCTACCCAGCACACAGTGGGAAATATTAACTTTCAGCACTTTGGCCAGTTTTTACAGAATTGTTCACTGAAGGGAGCAGAAGCAAAGCTGGGTGATATGTCTTTGTTGCGACCTACAAATCCTTTTAAATCACACATAGTTGTTTGACACGTCAATATATATGAAAAAAAAAAAATATTGAATAGTGCTGCTCTTAAGATGCCTAAGCTATTACTGCCACGGGAATTGCTCAAGGTCTAACAAAGTTAATGCGGTGAAAAGTACTGTCAGTTTTTTATTGAAGAACGTATGTGAATGGAAGCGTGCCTTTGTTAATGTCAGGGACATGTCATTACTGTGTTGTGTCATGTTTGCTATAGTAAGGAATTGCAATCTGAGAGTTCTAGGATCTCTGTGTCCTTCATCTGGGATAGTGAGACCAGTTAGTAACCAAATAATGATTCTCAACCTTTTCCACACCAGAAGCATGGAGGTTTACCTGCCGGCAATAACAATATTGTAGCACAGAGATCATTACTTTGAGACAGAACCTGTTAAATCCGAGCTTTTGGGATTTTTGCTTGAGGCTTTAGAACTTTCTCTAGCACTTTAATCCCCCTCCCATCTCTGGAGAAGGGCACTGCCACCTCAATCATGTTCTCTCTTCTTTTTCCCCCAAGCCAAAACCTGAGGCATTCCCCCCTATCCAGCAACAATGGGAGTTTCCATCTGTTTCAGTTTAACTACTGACACAGCTTTGAGTGCTACACTTTTACTACACCTCTGTTCATTTAGAGTTTGGAGTTAAGCGAGAGTTGGGTGAAAGACGTCCGGAGACACTCAAAGCTGAGATCTTTTCACCCGTGGAAGAAGCTGCATCAGTGATTTGGGATTAGTTAATGTGTCTTTTCATTTTGGGGAGACAAACAGGTGTGGCCGGCAAGGATTAGAATCACTGTTAGTCCACAGTTCTCAAGGTCTGAAGTGGTTAGCACTGAGGTTCAACAAACTACATCAGACCCTTAAAAAAAAAAAATCTGTTGACTTGTATGAGGATGTAAAATCTGTTCTGACATTGAGTAGTACTGCTGCTGTGAATTAAAATGTGTGGAAATATGATCTTGAGTATTTTAAATTCAGTCTAGCGGTTGGTTTCGAGAGACACCAGAGCGATGCTGTGCTAAGCACTTTCTGGCTCAGACAAAGGCGCAGGGCAGAGTAAGATAGCCTGGATGAGATACGAGTGAGTGCCACTTAACACGTGGAATTATCTCATTCTTCTGATATTTTTAGGGTGAAAAGGAGAAGAGGGAGGCCTTTTTAGTATGGGACCGGGTAGAAGGATCTAGATCGATAACAGATCAAGGTTCTCAGCAGCATGGTAGCGGGAAGGTGCCAAGAGCTTACAGAAGCTGGCCAAGTAAGCATGTTCAGGGCCTGTAATGACCACTTAGCTGTGCAAAGTCAGTTGCTGACAGCTGTTACATGACTGTAGAGACCGACCATCTTAGTAAAAGTAGGATATCATCTGTGATATTTTGACCAGAGTTGAACTTTCATTTCTGTTTAATTAAACAGAAACATGTTTGCTTTGCAGCACAGTTATAAAAACGCCCACCATTCATCCATCCATTCAAACACATCACTGTCGACAACCACAATTGAATTCAAAATCTCATCTGCTATAGAGACACTGGAGCAAAGCCTCTGAATAGTCAGATGCGAGTGCCTGGCGGCCGGGTGGGTGACCCCTGTGGCTCAGCTTGGCACAGCTCAAAAATGTGGCGTATGACCATTTTGAGCTCACCACCTACAAGCCAAAGGGCAGGGGTAAGATGCAGTGCCAGCATCCACTTTGTATCACACTGCGGTGGTGAGGAGAGAGCTGTCACATGTTCCAAGTAGCGAGGGAAAAGAAGGAACCTGTGGATTCATGTAGCTGATGGGAGCCTAGAGATAAGGACAAAATCAGTGTTGAGCTGGTGCCCAACGATCAACGCAGGGATTTGGCAAATTTTAACAGGAAGGATGGCCCAAACCCTCGCCCCAACTTAATGCTCACCCTTAACTACAAACTACATCTGTTGTCAAGTCTCCCCTGAAATATTATATTACAGAGGTGGGTTGGTCTAGGGGTGTACTTTCAGCATCACATACGCTACTGCACCATGAACTGAAATACATAGGAATGCGACAGGCAGCAGTGTGTCGCTATGATCCCCTCGCTGTTCTGCAACTACACATTGCTTCCTATACACATGGACCATTTATGTGACACTACTCAGTGGAGTATAGGCTATGATATAGTATAGAATTCAGCATTTTTTTATAAACTGTAGTCTAGATAACACTGTAGTGACGAAACTGAAAGAAAGGCCGGACTGAGAGACAGGTGAAATTACAAATCCGTCTGCTCCTTCAGCACCACGGACAGCGCCGCAGACGAATCAATACGCAGCCAAGTTTGGCTGCTGATTTTTCAGAGCCACGGTTGGGGCCAAAGATTCAGCTCCTGCAAATCTCAATCAGATTATGGATACATGATTGAGGCAGACTAGACTAACATATTTAACTATACAACACATCTGCTCCTGCGGTCTCAGTGCTACTAGGGGGATGGAGAGGTAGGATTGCAGGTTAACACGGGGGATGCCTTCGTTTTCGTTCTGTTAACAAGGTGAATGACATATCACCTCAAATCACCTGCAGATTCATTAGTGAGGATGTTGCCTTCTTGAGGTGTTCTGAGCAAGGCTGACTTGAAGGAGAGCCTTCATGGCATTCCCAGCTCGTGCTGGATAGATTACATTTCCAAGATGGACTGGAAGCACTGGGGATTTCCTGAACATGTTTTGAGTTCTGAGTTTCCTTTTATGAGAGACTAAAAACGGAACAGGAGAGTACTTTTACAGGCTAAAATGTCTAAAAATTGATTATGTGTCAGTGCATAATGAAATCACTATTGGGCCACATCCAGTCGAGATCCTGACTGTAGTCAGGAGCAAAAGACTTTAAAGGGCATTGGAATGCATCTGTTTAGCCTGGTTTTAAGTTACCTTTTTATCAAAGAGGTTCAATAAATTTGGATTACGGAGATTAAAATACAACTTCTACTACATTATTTGAAAAAATATACAATCAACATATTCAGGCAATTTCACACCTTATTATTTCCCCATTTAAATAACATTTTTAATGTACCACCTGCGAGTACTACAGTCGATAGGAAGGATAGCAGCTAAGCAGGGCCGACCTCGGGGTTCTTGCTAAATCCTCTGAGCTGCTGCTGCGACCAACTCAAGTTGAGGGTACGAGTTGAATATGTCTTTCCAGAAAGTTTTGAGAAACAGCACCTTTTTGCTGAGAGTTCTTCTAATGGCATGTGCAACAATGACAACACAGCGACACTTTTGGGAAAATGTGCACTCATCCGGTGGTTGCTATGGAAACAGTGTCCTTGCCAGAGGCTACACATTGCTGCGGGGTACGAACGGACCAAACATCAGTCACCCTCTGTACAACACAACACAGAACACGTCCACAGTTATTTGCTCTAAAAAAGGTATATCTGCATTACAATGGTCATCACATACTGTGTTCGGATGTTGTTGATCGGGGACAGCTCAGCCTGGATTTGTAAATAAGTGTAACGAGCTTCCAGCGTGATAAACTGGAGTTCCGAGACTTTCTTCTGCGACACATCAGAGAGACGATCCGAACATCCAAAACATCATTTCAACATAGCACTCCACATCAGTATTGACTAATGGCTTTACTGTCAGTTTATATCTACTAATGGCTTTATTGTTTTTGTTTTTCTTTTGACTTTCGCATTAACGGCATTTCATCACTTTCAAACAAAATGACTTAACCAAAAGACTGATGGTGTGACGCCCCACGGATGGATTGCCAAGTCGCAAAAGGCTTGCGTACTTTGCGATTATTTCAAGTCAAAGTAAAACAGCATTCACGTTCTTCTTACACACTTAGTAAAACGTTCATTTCTGTGTCAAATTTAAAATCTAATTTCCATTATCATAAAAAAGTTCATAAGGTCGAGTTGCTTCATTGTACTCCAGGCTAATTCGTATTGAGGACTGAAATGTCCAGTTAATATGAAAGCAACCAGTGAAGCAGCAGTTTAATTGTGCTCTTCTTTGAGAAATGCATTACTGAAATGAAATAGTATTAAGTGTATCATGAAAATGACTTGAAGAAAAAGAACATACAATGTCAGCAAAATGACTTATCTATTTTTCTTTGTAATAAACTTTGCTTAGGGCTGTGAGCCTTTTACAATAACCCCTGAAGGTCCCCACGCTGCACTGTGACTGACAGTCCTGAAGAAAGACGAGCGGCCCGCAGATAAACAATCCCCATTCAGCAGGAAAACCTTAAAATCTCAAAAAACCACATCCATTCCCCGTCTCCCTCATCGCTCCACCCTCCCACCTCTCAGACAAGCACTGCAAAACACATTCTGTTTTTCTGTTTTTCCTTCCTGTCATCATCGCTGTGACAACCTTGACCCGATCCGTGACTTTGCATAGCAGGAGGGGGGCGGCCATGAGGCTGTGGTGCATCAGAGGGTACAGAGCGATATAACATCACATGCCTCATCAATACTCACATTCACATAAGAATAAAACCTGCAGTTGCAACGTAAATCCAGTGTTCTTTAATACAGCATTGGTGATTCTGTGTGTAAGGAGACAGAGACAGACAAGTGTGTGTGTGTGTGTGTGTCAATGATGCATATGTGACTGTTTAAGGTCACAGATCAGACATGACATGAAACACAATAAGGTGGGCGAGGAGGAAAATGTTTATATTACTAATATCTGACGTTTGTGACGGCTAAGAATACAAAAAAAAAAGAAATACAATTGAATACAAGAGAAACACAAGTGTTCATTGGTCCGATGTTTAAATGACATAAATCATCGCTGTCCCTGTTGCTTGTTGCCCTCCCTCTCTTTCTCTCTCTCTCTCTCTCTCTCACACACACACACACACACACACACACACACACACACACACACACACACACACACACACACACACACACACACACATCCACAAGGTCTAATACATCTTCATTTAGTTCTGCTGTCCTCTGGGCACATTTACATCTGTCAACTCACTACACAAAATGGATGGATGGGCTTGTGTGTGTGTGCGTGTCTGTGTGTGTGTTTGTGTGTGTGTCTTTCTTTATGCTGCATGTATGTGTGAAACCATTTATCTTCCTGTGTGTGTGTGTGTGAGTTGTGTATTTATTTTTTCCTTCAAGGACAGGTTTGTCCCGTCATCTTTCTGTACGTACATGTGAGCAGATGCATATTGGGCTTCTGTCTCTGCCTTTGTATACATACGCTAACGTATGTCCCCATTTGTGTGTGTGTGTGTGTGTGTGTGTGTGTGTTGGGTGTGTTTGCGTGTGTGCGAGTGCAAATGTGTGCATGTGAGCAAAACAGTCAATTTCCTTGGTGGGTGACAGTTCATGGTCCCCTGGGCAGCACGGAATCGTGGGTAAACTCGATGTCACAACTATTCCCATATATCATCAGGCTGACACATGCAAAGATACACACACACAAACACACACACACACACCTACACAAACACACAATATCATTCTATATTGCCATTTAGTGTTCGCTTCATAGCTCTTGGAGAAAACCAACAGGCGATATACATGTATAAATCAGACATTATGGCTCACAGAACTGCTGCATTGTTTTCCTACACTTTATGAGCTGCAGTGTTTAAAATAATGTGCTAGATGTTCGGCTTTATCTTTGTATCCCACAACCATGTATTATATAAGAGGATACAGCTTAGTATCAGTGCATAGTGTTTTACATAATGACATTGTATGGGAGATTTCAAACCAAAGAAGCCTATTGTTCCTGCTGTCTGCCGGATGACGCCGTGGAGCATTATCTGTCGGGCAGTTTTAGCGACTCACTAAAGCATTCCTTGGATCCAGCAGAAGTGGGTTGTAATGGAGTAGCAGATGAATTGGGGTAATAGTTAAAAATGCCACGTCATTATTCTCTGTGCCGTTCTTGCTTTATTTTCCCGGCGCCTCCTCGATAAAATGTCAAGGGAGAGCCGAGACTCTGTTCAGGTAATTTGAGTTTGGAAGGATGTAACATCTGCGCCATTGATTCTAGATAAAGTGCCCCAATAAAGAAAGAAAAGTGATGATGCTAATGTTTATTATCGTTATTATCTGCCCTTATACAATGTGTACACTCTCATACCTTGTAAATCAATACCAAGTACAACAACTCGCCCACATAACTTTTTAATATTTTTTTTCGGATGGATGCCAGTGTTCTCCTGTGCCTGTTCGGAGATGGCGATGTTAAATCTTCTTACTTTAGATGTTTGACATGCCCCTGTCCTAGATTTGGCTGTTGTCTTGAAAGTGTGCATAGCAGAAAAGAAAAAAAAATTACCCTTTCCTCGTTCACAACTGAATGGACATGACTTGCACTCGTGTAACGTTAAAGGAGACATATTACAATGCTCAGAAAATGAATCAGTTGTTGCATACTGCCCAGTGCAGCAGCTCTGTATTCCTCCTTCGTCTGAGACGCTCTGATTTAGCTCTCGTCTCATACAGAAATCCTCCTGAACACCCAGTCTGCTCTGATTGGTCAGCTCACACAGGCCTGAGCATGAACGGCTATCTCCGATCAGCTCTGCAGTATTTTCGGCTTCTGGTTAGCTTCACTTCTACTGTGAATATAGCCGCATGTGATGAAAACGTTTGGCATGGTGATGTATCGTGATGTCAAAATTTCACAGCATTAAAGCCGGGACTCCTTAGGGGGCGTTTCAGGCACTTCAGGAGTTTCCGTAAAGGAGAGCAGCTCCCCTTGGTGTGGACTTTGGGCTTTTCAACTTCAAGACCTTTAACACGCACTAGAACCTGAAGCAAAGACAAAAAAAAATAAAAATGGAAAAGCATGGCACGTCTCCATTGAATGTGAGAAATGGACAAATGCTGGCGAAATAGGCAGGAAGTTGCACATCTGGCAAACGATGAAACAAAAACAAAAATCACATCCCTATAAGAAATAAGTACTGCTGATGCCAAACCAATATCCAGATTTGTCTACTAACCTTACAGGAAACGTTACGTCTCCTTATCCTGTCACTCAAACTCAAACTAACTAAAGGATGCACAGCACACAATTTTTTGCCTGTCAGCTCTAAATATGCTTACACGAGGCAATAAAGATGAACAGAGCAACATAATTGAGATCACACCGCTGCCTCTTGATAAATCACTGATGTCAGGACCTCTCCGAATTCACAGGGGCCCGCGCAATCTAGTGTGACATCAAACAGACAATGCAGGTGGACAGCGAGATTTCCGCTGACTCGTCCTCGCCACTCCGAAATGTTGCTGTCTTTGTAAAGCTGCCTCGGTGCATAAACGTCTGATCTCCCCTCACGCCGAAGAACTCGCTCAGGACCTCGATCCCGTGTTTTCTGCCAAATTCATTTGCACGCTGTCCCCGAATCACGAGCTCCGCCACAATCCCCTGCGTGTAATATTGCCTGATTTATCACTATTTTCCAGCAGTCATTCCTTCACTCAAGCAACACGGTCGCAGCGGGAGCCACATTGTTTTCTGTTCTGCTCGGGTGAAAGCCGCTGTTGACACTAACTCAACACTTCCTGCGTTTGCCTCCACAATAAATGTAAAAAGCAGCGGTAGGCCTTTTCCCACCTCTCCAGAAAGTGGTGACGACGCCATCGAGGTTAACTAATGTTGGGGAGTCAGTTTGAAATGCAAGAAATAAAAAGGGAGAAACATTTCACAGGAGCTATGCAGCAGATTTAAGTGTAAATGTAATGGCTGCTCAAAATACCTCAGCACTGTGAGCAAGGTCTGTGCCCTCCATGATGGCAGTATGAGGAACTATGATCATGGAATTTTTAGAGCAGAATACACCTGTGCAGTTGTTGGTTAGTGAATATCAAACATGTTAGCATCAGACCAGCTCTGATCAGTGTAATTAAAGCCAAATCTTTGAACCAACACGGCCGGATAATTTTGACTGATGACCGAGCCTCTGATTGAAATTCCCTTCATAGGACGAGAAAATATGATGTAAATAACCGGTATAAAGCCCGATAATCCTGTTAAGGGGTGTCAAGCCCTGTTTGTCAAGGGCAGATGTCTTGCAGGTTTTTGTTCCCCCGAAGTTAATGAGCCGCACTTCGTATCTGAGACTAAGTGTGCCTCATTAACTATCTAGGAGGAACAAATACCTGAAGGACGCCAGGACTGCAGACTCTTTTGTGAAAGCAAAGCATGAAGACAGCTGTTAAAAAAGACGAGCGGCACAATCAAAGAAAACAAACCAAAAGACACAAACAAATTGTAATAATAATCTGGCGCATGAAGTTCATATCTCCTGTGTTGTCTGGTCGTTAACTCGGCCCTGCAGAATACAGAGCCTGCTGGTCCTTCAATCAGGCAACGATTTATGTGCTAAGGACTCCGAGGAGTTAATGCAGTAAAGATCAAGATGACATTGTGCTCACCCAAACAATCGGAATTAAAGACTAAATCCTTAAGGCTTCAAATAATCTATTCAAACAGATTTAGTTGTGGACATGACCAAAATGTCAAACAATGATCTGGAAGAGGTTTGGGAAGAGCATTAACATATCACGTTGAGTGTATAGAGTGTGACACTGCACCTCTTTTAATCACAAATATTTAGCATACGCTATGAAAAGATGAGCACATGTTACACTAATTAAAGTTCCAATTTGAAAAACTGGCAGCAAGAGTGGGCCTTCAGGTTCACCTGTTAAATAAGAGTGAAATGAGACTGTTGCTGATGTTGCAGTGGACCCTCAGGGCTTGGGGACCTGCTTCCAGAGGGATTCATAATGTTTGGCTTTCAAACCAAATGACTTGGCAGCGGAACGCAAACTTTTTTACTTGCATCAGTAGAATAACAAACCTGGGGGGGGGGGGCAATAACACGACCTGGCCAGACATTTGCTGTGGTTTCTGTCCAACACTTCTCAGAGGGGTAATACAGCAGTTTTTTTTGTGGTGATGTTGATGGGCAGCAATCCCAGTTACAAGCAGGACATCACCTAAAACACAGAATATAAAACCAAAAAATCTGTTTTTTTTTGTGGCCAGCAAAAAGGCCAAACTTGATCTTTGACTTTGGATCTCCACTGTTCTGCTCAACAAATACTGGAATTTACTTTAATGTCACTGGCAGACCAACTGCTTGACTGTTACCGTATGTGTGTGTGTGTGTGTGTGTGTGTGTATGTGTGTGCACACGCACGATCACATAGCTTATCCTCGGCTTTCCTGTTCTGTCTGCCCACCTGTCTGTGTGTGTGTGTGTGTGTGCGCGTTTGTGTGTGTTCCTCTGTGGGTGTTAACCATAAAAAACAATGTAAGCCCTGTTAAACCTCCCATATTTCAACTCTAACACTCTCATCTCAGCTCAATTTGTGTGTTGCAATTGTGTGTGGGAGCGAGATAAAGTTAGAGATAGGAATTTTATGTAGACTCGTGCACACCGTTGTGTGTCTGTTTGTGCTCGCACATTTGAATCAGTGTGGGTTTTGTGGGCGTTTCATGTATTCTGGATCAATACTTGCTGTGTTTGGGGAAATAAACATCCCCTTTAGGACTTTCTCCGGTATAGCTGAGCACATACGCAGACAAACACACACACACACACACACACAGACACACACAGAGTGATACCCCTTAGCCTCCTGTGCTCAAGTGCTCAATATCTGCAACATATTTACAAGATAAATGGGTAACTGTGGTGAGGTGTTGAGTTCGTGTTGCATGTGTGTGTGTCTGAGATACAGTAAGAGATAGAGTGTAAGTGGCTAAGATGATATGACTACCCACAGTACAACACACACTCACATTTCCACTCCACTAATAAAAAAAAAAAAAAAAAAATGGAGACTGGGGTGGTACCAGCAAGCTTTCCAGCAGCAGCAGTGTTTTCGAGGAGGAGCCGAGGAGGGAGCCACATTTAACTGGGCTGCCTCGTGGTGAGAATAGTTGCGATTGGTGCGGGACTGATCGGTAACGACCATTCAGTCGGCTGGCAGCTAATTACAGCTGGGGCACGGGCCATATGTTTCATTTACCCTTTATTTTTGCAGTTTTTTTTCACATCTCCTCTCCAGACACGTATGCATCACCCACGGCCACTCAAAAAAGTGCGCGCAGTGTTTTTGTTGCCATGCTTTCCACGACGAGAGCTGTCACAGGGCTCTCAAAACAAAACAATGCTCTCAAGACCTTGTTTGAGCCTCTCGATATTGAAAACAAAGCAATTACTGCTCGCGCGCAGCTCATCCAAACCGTCTCTCTCCAGGTGCACAGTTTTAATAATTCAAATTGTTGTGGAAAGCGGCGCCGAAGAATGACACGCTCAAATGTCACTTTTTGTGTGTCGGCTTCGTTAGTGCAGGTTCCTCAGGCCTTGTGGTGGGAGATAAAAAGCCTTAAACAGATAATATACTTAATAGGTGCAATAGTCATGCATCATATAGTTAATTAAAGTGTATGAAAATGCACAGACAGGAGCACTGGCAGCGCTGTATGATTACAGCAGAAATATGGCAAAAAACATGTCCATGGGTGTCTCTCATTAAAATCCTGCTTGGAAACAAAAGCAGCACGGAAAAGTTAGAGTAATAGTACTGAATGCAGGGTCTGTCACAACGGTAACAACTGAGTACATTTTGTATTTCAGTTTCATTGCACACACTCAGTGCGTTTACATGACACTCAAGAAAACCGAATTACTGGGTTAGTCTGACTATGATCGGATTTTTAAGATGCATGTATACACCTTAGTCTGACTAAAATCGGACCGGATCGGATTTCTCATAGTCGAATTAAAACACCCAGATTATTTGATTGATAGTCGCATTACTATACTGCATGTATACGTTCCATCAGATCGGATCGGATTTTGCGTTCTGCGCAGGCGCGAGATTTCTTTCCAGGGGGCGTGAGCCGGAAGTAGAAGGACGGCGGTGGCGTCTTTCCTCCGAAATAACCGCAAGAAAGAGCGCCATTGTGCATCTAGTTCGTGTAATTATCATGTACACCATATACGAAATGTACAAAGATGTAGCTTCGTCTCGCTCTTCGTACGCCATCTTTCTCGAATGCCGAGGCAGAGTTTGTCGTTGCTGGTGACGTAAAGAGGTCAGCCGGAGGTGGCTCTGTTACTACTAGTTGAAATGGGTACAGCGCCACCTATCATACCGGGGTATGACATGCTCCGGCCAATAATTCGATTTTCTCGCCGCCATGTATACTCGGATAATTGCAGTTGTCTGATTGAGTAGCATAGTCGAACTATGGCTGTTCCCTCATCACCAACTACTAACAGCGACTGCCAACAAACCAGCTGTGTGTGTAGATTGTTATGTCATCTGAGACCAAACGGCTCCTCCTGACGCTCCAAACCGAACGTAAGTGTCATAAACTGACCGAGCAAACGGCCGTCAGCCCAACAGAGCCCCCTGTCGAGCCCTGACCGGCGCTTTCTTCCTGCATGGGCTACTAAATACACATCTGCCGTTATTTTATCAGCATATCTTGAGAACAAAGGACTCATAATGTCACTCTTTTGTATGGGCATGTAAGTAGTGTTGACAGAAAGATGATAGTATCCTTTAAGACGGTGTAACGGGGCGAATAGAAAGCAGATACTTCCAACAACTCAAGATCCACAGCTCGAGTACAGTCTAGTCTGCAGTACCGTGCCTGTAAAGCCGATCACCTGACAAACGCTGTACAGTAAACTCCTGCAAGTCTGACTGGATTATACAGCATCAACATTTTATGGATTTACATTAAGTCGGCCTGAAAAGGATTTCTGGACACACACACACACACACGCACACAGACACACGCACGCACACACACGCACGCACACACCCGTTAAATTATAATATATGTATATATTACAGGTCATTAGCACACAGGGCAATGACCATTACTCATCTCTACACGGGCATAGCAGTGTGTGCAGATTTCACATCATAAAACAAAAGATCAGTGAGTATCATTATATACATACAGTGTGCGCGTGTGTGTGTGTGGTGTGTGTTTGTGTGTGTACATAATTATACATGTGCACACTTTAATAGAGTGCAATTAAAGGTCACTGTGCGCACAGCATGTGTTAACGCCAAGGAATCACAGCATGCAAAAAAAGGTATTTGTGCAGCTGTGTGTCCATATGCACAGCTCTGATTGCGTAAGTGTGCATGTGTGTACGAGCCTAACTGGCCAATATCATTGGCCAATATTGGCCTATCACAGATACATTTGTTATCTGACAGAACTGATACGAAACTTTCTGTTATTTAGAAATTACAATGCAGAAAGAAAGAGATTCTTGGGGCAAATCATAATTATCATATTTCCAGTTTACTGTTTGTTGTTCAACTGTAAAAGCTCCCTCTTCAACACGTGTGTTTGGTCGCCACATTTCAGGGATCGCTGCAATAAATGTGGGTATATTGTCCGATGTATAAACATTGGAACTCTCTTCTCTCTAATATTGGTATTGCTCCAAAAGCCAAGTATTGGTCGGGTTCTAGTATGTGTGTGTGTGTGTGTGTGTGTGTGTGTGTGTGTGTGTGTGTGTGTGTGTGTCTGTGTGTGTGTGCAGATGTGTGTATCTTAGAGCAGTCAAGATCATCTCAGTAGATTGATGGCGTGAGCCTGAACCGTGCAACTCCTCGATGTTGAACGCACCCTTATTGTACACTATTTTACAGCTTTTTTTAATAACCTTTTATAGTGATTCTATTTAAATAGTGTTCAGTCCAGAGAAAACCATTTCTACGCTCCGAGAACCTCATATCCTGTTTCACACATGCACACCTGTGCTCGCACACACACTCACAGGTGGCAGGTACACACACACATTCACACAGACACACACACACACACACTCACAGGGTTGTTAAATGGAATAAATTTGACAGTGTGACGGAGCCAGGGTGGGCTAAATGACAGACACAATCACTCACTGCTCTTTAACACGTGCCCACGACACACATGCAGACACAGACGCACACATGCAAAATACACACACACATACACACACAGTTTCAATCTTTCTCTCTCTTTCTCCATGTCACACACACACATATATACGATCTTTCATTGATTCATTAACCACTTTGTTCCATCCATCCATCTTTCAGCAGAGGGTGAAGGACAGCTGGAGGAAGAAGGACGGATGGAGAGAGGACGGGAAGAAAATGGTGTGTGGGGGAGAGGAACTGTGAGAACATGAAGCAGAAAAAATGACAAAGGGAAAGCGATGCTGTTGTAATACACACCAGGAAGACGGCGCGTAAAAATATATTGGAGACAAAAAAAAGAGCGAGAGCGTCAGAAGCACAGTGTGGAACAGGGAAAAATGAAAGAGCAGTGGAAGACACCTTTAAGGTAGGAAGTAGAGAGGGAGCGCGGGGAGATGGCACGTTGGGGGAATGTGGAGAGGAGAGTGCCATGGAGAGAAACTTTTGATGTTCTCCTGTGAAACATGTCACGATAAAAAAAGCAACGGGGGGAGAGAATAATTACAGGCATCTCGGAAAAACCCAACCGCTTTCCGGATCATCCAAACAGTCCACATGCGCCCACATGTGGGAAACGACCACGCTGAATACATTCAATTCGACTACACCTGTAGCCCACACAGGAAGCAGTCCGACACGACAGAGGCAGAAAATGAGACGAGAGGAGACGCTGATGAGCGGAGCACCTCCCATGCTAATATTCATACTGATGAAAATAGTGACAGGACTTAAAAACAGGCATGCAGAAGTAGCTTCTACTGGGAACCTCTAGGCTGTTAATGCCCTTCCTGCTATGATTTTATTCCAATATCAGAGTCTCTGCAGAATATACAGCCTTGCAATAAACTTTCCAGCAGCAATAAAAAGGGAAAACAGTAATAGAAAATAATAAAACCAGAAAAAAGTGTGAAGCAAAAGAATTGCTAGAATTTATTAAATATTGACTGTTTTTTTTTATTATTTTCATTGGCTCCTCTTCGTAAAAGAGACCCAGTAAAATCAGACTACCGTCCGGTGCCTCTGAGAAGAACACTACAAAAGGTTGAACAGGAAGAGAGTCATTGTTTTTACTTTTATTTTTGAATAAATTGAGCATTTCAGTAAAATTTAAAAGATCCTTAGTAAAAGATCCTTCACAAACTGTGTTTCGAGGGTTTCTCTGTAGGCACCTTGAATATGTTCTACATCCTAAATTGCCATTCAGTGCCACAATAGCATCATAGCTATTGTGAATCACCTGCTCAGATCTCTAAATGTATTCAGCTTCCTCCTTCAAAATCTGATTAGCTGCTGAAAGCACTGAATCAGACCTTGAGCAACCATTAACCGTCAAACTGTGGAGTCACATGCAGAGAAAAGTCTAGTCACTTCTGAGCAATCGGTCTCAACTTACAATCACACTACATATTATTACAATATATTCAGAGACCAGACGGCTCATAAAAATATACTCACATCACTGCTTTAAAGCAATGCTCATACCAGTGTTTCACTTGTCTGCACGGGCATCACTTTGTGAAATGTTGAGGAATATATGGGCTACGATGATGGCTTTTTAAAAGACTTTTCAAGGGCAAATAATTCATATGGATGTTCATATATATCAGTATAACTAGGGCCGCACTGATGGAGGGTCGTAATTGACCACTCCCGGGCCCCAATGTTTGCAAAAATGCAGCAAGTGCCCTAAGATGCCCCCTATGGTAGATAAAGCACGATAAATTCCCTTCTAGGATGCCCTTCCAGTGGACACAACGTGGTGAAGTGCCCTCTCTCAACTATAAACATAACATGACTTATTGTCTGCTGGTGCCCCCCACGCATACATGTGGTGCCCTTTATATTTTTTCGCCCATGCATCTCGAACATCCTGAGTCCGCCACTGCAACGGTGGGAAAAGAATTGAGTAAGGGGACATGAAAATTGATTTCATCTCATTTGTTAGTTAACTTTTCTTGGTACATGCTAGTTTGTTTACACATTTTTAATTAATTATCCTTTTAAAAAGTGATGGGGGAGGAAAACAAGTAATTTCAAAAAGTGTAGGGAACATGTCCCCAGCATGCACGTCTGTATTGCTTGTATTTGGAAAGTAATTTAAGTTGACAAGGTTGCTGACAAAAAAAAACTTTCCTTTTCAATATGCCTCACCAATAACTATGCTTTGATTGCTTGCAAGCAGTCATGGTAAATATGAGATAATCTATGCTGAGCTATGAAAACACTCCAGAGAGGCAAAGCTCCCTGTGCCTCACATCTGTGGCTAATTAACCTCCATGTAGTGAATTATTTAGAAAAAAAAAAGAAAAGGAGAAGAAGCTTGCTGAGGATTATCCCAAGCCTGACGTATATTTTGGCAAATGTATGACCATCCCGAGAGGCTGCCGACTCACTGTCACCGTGTACTCATTGTGACATGAATGCATCGTGCTAGCACACACCGGATGGCCTTGTGTATTTCCCCGCGAACAGAAACAATGAATACATTATCTGAAATATGTTTTTGTTGCTACAGGTTTAGGGCCCAATCCATTTAGAAACTAGGAACTAGACACTAAAGTCTCAAAGCCCACATGCTTTAAGGAGCTCACATTTTTGACGAAAAGGGCTTTGGCATCACCGAGACCTACACGCATCATTAGGATGGAGAACCTGCTAGCTCTGTTTTGTTTTGTTTTTTGTCGGTGAATCTAAAATGTGCTACCTGGAAATTCAGGGCTTGAGGAAGAAGTAGATTTTTGTTTTGGCTGTTTTTTTTTTTTTTATTGCACTCCTCACGGACCACGGCGCATGAAGAACAAGCCGAGCCACCTTCAACCGCATTACCATTCATCGCTATCAAAAGTGTTCCTCAGCTGAACTGAATATTTATTGTTTTCTATATCCGTTTCCACTGCAGCGACAAGTTTGATTGGAATATACGCTATTTCAAAAAGCAAGCCGAAGCTAAATACATTGAGTAAAAACAGCTGGATCTGAGTGTGTGTGTTTGTGTGTGTGTGTGTGTGTGTGTGTGTCTGAGTGTAGAAGCACCACAGAATATGCGTTCGACAATTTTTTTTAGGCTCCAGTGCCAGTATTCATAAGTTATGATGTCTGGTGGCCACTGGACCCTGATATGTAGGTGGAAAGGAGAATTTTCCCCCCAAGCATCTGCTGCTGGCATGTGCTGTTGACAACTGAATCACCAGGATTAGACCACACACACACACACACGCACACACACGGCTGCACTTGCGTCTGTGTCACATGAGCCAGTCATCACTGACAAGTTCCTGGTTTGTCTCTTCACTCCCTGGATACAGAGAGAGCTCAGTTTTTCACAAATCGTGCATGCTTGTGTGCGTCATCGTGAGTCTCTGTGCAAACGTGGTCCTACTGAGTGTTTGTGGTCTCCAATGCAATTCACGTTAACACTCGGAGCTAGCGGTATATATTTCATTTGATTGAATGGGTCTGTCCAAGGACGTTTAAGGCAAGTAATCCCACAGTCTCCTTAAAGGACTTTCCTGTATGAAATGAGAAACCTGAATTGTTCCTGCTCACCTGCGTGTTTTACACTAATCTTTTTCAACGGGTCTCATCAAGAGCCACGTTTTTAATTTTTTCCCCTGTGATCCACAGCTGTTTTTGTGGCCTTTTTTGAAGGTTACTCCAATAAAACGTAGTCTGAGCCAGGGAATGTGTATTTCATTTGATTTGTAGCTTTGTTTTCCCACTGGGGGTTATATTTCAGCCAGACTAACCAGCAGCCAGGGCGCAACAATGGCTCACCGGATTGTAAACCGCACGCAATCCAGTATGTACCTACGGTAAATAGTCGAGGTGGATCCAAAGCCCGGTGGCACTGACGATGCCGTTTTAATCCGTCCGTTGCTGAGTCAGTCCAGAGGCACTTCAGTACTACCGCCAGAGCAGCCCTGTGACACTGCCACCAAACACCACAGTGCACAGGTCGAAACATCCTCATCCATTTTTCTGTTAATTAAATTTCATAGCCAAGGGTCAGCAGCTCAGTGGGCAATGTCGACAGTGACCGGACCTTGTTGGAGTGACTGAAATGTGTCTCGTTTCTGTACAGGGAATGTAACTAATTCATTTGTCACCAGGTCACAGCAGCCGGAAGATTTCAGCAGGCGGTGTAATTCATAACAGGAAATCTGTCGCGGTTAAGAAGAAAGACTGAAGCAATGCTGATTATAACAAAAGTGGTTAAGACGTACCAGCAATCAAATACAACAAAAAGTCTTTTTGACCTCTGGCGGGTGATTTTTTTGATTTAATGCCCTTCAACAATACTAAACCAGATTACGTAGCAGTCTTAACCTGTGTCTTAACCTTCAGCAGTGTGAGGATCAAGACTCTGCACGCTCACTGACTGATATTATGCCCTGTTGAAGAATATATTTCGGTGCCATATTTCTGCAGGATAGCCCCTGGTTAGTCTGAGCTGGATGAAAAATCAGACAGACAGAACGGGCAAATGTGAAAAGTGTTGGATGTCACAAGGAGTCGAAGTTGAAATTAAATGTCTTTTCCCAGTAATGCAGGAATGTAACATGAAAATGAAAGAGCGGCTGGTAGCAAGGGGAAATTCCTCAATATTAGGACGCACTGACTCAAAAAACCGTGCGTCATTATTAAGCTTTACCCTGGCTTAGTGTCCCAGAATTCATATGAATGCAACAGCCTGGGCATTGTTTGTAGGAACAAAGAAATAAACAACATACAAAAAGGCAGAGAAGACAAGAGGCTTTGAAAAGTTGAGATACTTCTTCTTCTTTTCACCTGATTCACAACAAGACAAGAATTGTAAGCCGGAAAAGTAAGTTGAGTCCACGGCACCAAACTCCATCTGCTGATGCATTTAATAAGTAAAAAGCACTTCTGTCAGGCTGGTGGCAAAAGGTGAGGATGCATCAACCGCTATGAAAAAGTTGACTGGGATCACTTTTGGGCCAGCAGGAACACGGACACATAGCATGGTAAAAGCTGCAAAGGTGTCGGGCGAAATCTTCAAGCGTAACTCGCAAACTCTGTTTCCAGCTGATTTTTGTTTTTGTTTTCTGTGATAAAATTCTATAAAACCAAGTGGGTAGACAGATGTTTCCGTCAGGAGGTGGTGGAGACCAAAACAGAAAAAGGTGAGTGAACAAAGAACTAACAATAAAAATGTAATAAATGATCAGGCTGCTATTAAAGCCACCAAGATATAATGCTAGCATTTAACGTTTCTGCAAAGACAAAGATATGTCCGAGGTTGACATTTGCACAAGACGTGGCATAATAGCTGACTTTCACGTCAGGGGGTGGAGTGGGAAGAGATGGCCTAAACAACAGAACAAGATGGCTCTACAACTGAGCTCCAGCCTCCTTCATGGGACAGTTTTGTTTTGCCCCTTGAGAGTTCTTTAGTGTGAAAAGATATGAAAGCAGAATTGTGAATGCAAGGATCCATCTCTCTTCCTACACATTCAAAATGAGAATCAAAACTAATGTTCCCCCGAGCTTCATGAGATCAATCCCTATGTACATTGCACCTGTGCATCCTAATAGACCTTTCTAGACGTCCTGGCTATAAGTTGTGCTCGTCTGCGTGTGTGTGTGTTCGGCTGAGGTGCCACCTATGCCGTACTTATAAAAAGTACACAGTGCTGTGAAGGGATGTTTAACTTTCTCACCCCTCCTTCAGAGGCAGCATAGGTGTGGGTAGTGTGTGTGTATGTGTGTGTGTGTGTGTCAAAGAGAGAGAGAGAGAGAGAGTGTGTGTGTGTGTGTGTGTGTGTGTCAATGCCAAGTCTTTGATGTATGATCAAGGATTCTTATTGTTCACGGCATGACTCCGGCTAGCGTAAACACCACACAACACTTTCATCTAACATGCACACAGATAGCCACACACCTATAACAGATAAGACACACACACACACACACGTGCGCGCACGTGCACAAGCATGCACACACTCACAGCGCATGCCTAAACTTACAGGCAGGCAAATGCACATCATTCAGTGACTGCTGAAAAATGAAATGGAAGAAAGGGCGAAGGGGAGGAGGGATGGACTGGAAGGCAGCACTCTCGCCTACGATCCTTTTCGCTCTTTCTTTTGTCCCTTCTCTCTTCCTCTATTTCACTCTTTTCAATCCTCCCCCCCTCGCCCTCCCTCTCCTGCCATCCTTCAATAACCCACTCTTCCTGTGTCATTGTCTCCTATCCCCCTTTCCTTTTTGAATCCACATTAACCTTTAAAAGCTTTATTTTATCTCCCCATTCTTTGGTGTTTCCCATCTTCCCTTTGTAAACTGCCTCTATGTATTAGCTAGCACTTAGCATTTTGCATTCACATCACTTCACCTCAGGTTCTTACCTTTAAAAGCATTTTCTAAATAGCGAGCCCTCTGACTGTCGTCTCCGCGGACCCCCATACATCAGACTTCATTCTCTCATCTACCATTTCATCATCTCTTTTATGGCTTCATAGTTAAGTGTTTCCATATTCATCTATTGGAATCATTTCCCACTACAATTTCCATAATATTTCCATAGTCCCTGTGCAACACTTTTTTTGTCATACTAACCGAGCTTTGTGATTTTGTTTCCTCTCTCTTTTCATTTCTTTTTTTTCATCTTCTGCTCCCCTTTATAAAGACTCTGGATCTTTCCTGCCTTCAATTCCTATTTGAAAAAAACTTTCAAATGGTCTTTTAGTGACAAAAGTCCAAAGGGAATATCTCCATGCCCCCCCACAAATACATCTGATCCTTTTATACACTTGAATATTTATGTATTTCTCTGCATTTAATAATCCGTAAAGTATTTTTGCTTGCTGTTTTCCAGCCTTGCAGCATCCTTGATAGATTGAAATACACAAAGCGTATAACTTGTGATACATATGGTCCTTTTTCCAGCAAAATGTTTGGATGTGTACGTATTTGTGCATTTCTGCTTTAATAAGAGAGGCTCGAGGCGCAGGGCGAGAGTGCAGCCAAGTGAAATTGCGCACTGCACCTTTTCTGAAAACACCTCATGTTTTCTGTCAATGTGGTCGTGGTTTGCACACAATCTGTTATGAGTTTCACATTTAATTATCATCTGCAGTGCACAAGGAAATGAAATCCATTAAATAAGCCACTTTGGAAATGTAACTGTGCGAATGAGCCAATTTGAAGATGTAGTGTGGGAGAAATGTGGGTTTCTTTAAGAAGATGTGTTTCCCCCGAGGTAGAGCACGGGGGGCCCGCCGGCTGTGTGTCGATCAGTCCGGAGGCTATGGGATCATACGTGTTTGCTGTGAAGCAGGATCAAGACTGCTCAAAACTTTTAGAGCTTATCTAACTGTAATACACTCCCCACTATCAGATTGTATTTTGACTTTATTCACTGATCTCGATTGTGTTTAAGGTCAGAGCTGCAAGGTTCCAATAATTACTCAACACAAAAAAAAAACTAGACACGAAAGAAACCAAAAAAACTCATGTTCATAATTTTAATTTTGGTTACTACTAGAACAAGTTTGCATACTTTAGAGTTCAAAAAACAATTTCCTCCAACTGACCAGTGCTGCAGCTCTGTATTCCCCCTCGTTCCGCTCTGTTTTAGCTCCTGTCCCCCTAAAGCCCCCTTCCCAAATACCCAGTCTCCTCTGATTGGTCAGCTCATACACGCTAATAACAATAGAGCAGTTGTGCTGAATCAATTCCTACACGCCAAACTAGCCTCTAAATATTGATTATGCACATGTGTGACTCCATAGCTTCGTGTGATGTCACAAAGTCAAAGAATTAAGGGCGGGACTACGAGGCAATTTAGGAGAAGTGTTTGCTGTGGGAGAGAGGTGCTTCTGTTAAACTTTCAAGACCTTTTACATCCACTAGAACCTATAAAACACTGAAGGAAAATCAAATCAAATCAAATCAAATCAAAAAGCATAATAGGTTTCCTTTAAGCGCCTGCATGTTTGTCTTTTGTTTAGTCAGTTTACAGTAAATCCATCCGACCCTGAAAAGCTTCTAACACAAACCAAAGATTTCCTGTGCATGTGTGGACCATTGGGACGCTACACTCCAAAAATGTTACATCTTTAGAAATAATACGCGTCATTTCATATCCTGTAAAAGAAAAATGAACGACAGAGGAGTTTGTTCAGGGAGAGAAAGTACATCTGCAGCCATACATGAACCTCCGCAACAGCGAAGAGGGTGTTGCATCAACTCGCCGAGGAAAAAAACGCCATTCGTACGAGCGGAGCACCACATTATCTGAGCAAAAATCGAGCTCTGAGGTGACATAAGGGAACAGTGCAATCTGTTAAAAGCTCTGTGTCAGCTGATACAGCCGAGCAACATAGGTAAATTACATTGTTTCCAAATGACGCTCGACTTGGCAAGAGTGTCCCAGTGGGCAAACGTGTGATGTGTTGATTCCTCTGTTCATGCACCCCGTCCCTGGCATCTCTCCCTTGGGTTTGTAGAGGGAGGAACTGAGGAGTGAAGAAGAGATAAGTGATGGAAGCATGCGGGCATGAATAGGTAAGAACCCTGTGTGTGATTTTTTTTTTTTTTTTTATGTATTCCTCATAATACAGTCAAGAAATGTCTAGATTTTATGACTCCTTGGATATCCATGCTGCAAATATGTATCCCTCCAAGTGTTGTCTCATTATTTGCTTTCTCTCTCTGTGTCTTTCCCTCTCATCCATCCTCCTCTCTGTACAGTGGAGCACATAGGAAATGTCAAATAGCGTGACAATGCCTTGAATTAAAGAACCAACCTCTGCTGGGCTGTATCCTTGTAGCTTATTTATTTATTTTTTTCCCAGGTTTTTTGTCTAATAAAGCAGACATTGCCCCTCATTACTTCAAGCCTTGATTTTAACAGGACAGGATAAACTGAGACTTTGGTTATGATGAATGTTCTCTTGCGGTCCTTTAAATGATATTGCACCGCTATTTGTCTTCCCACGGTAGCATGTGTGTGTTGTTTCAATTACTTTGTGTGTGAGCGTGTGTGTGTATGTGTGCGTCAACTCAATTAGATGGAACTGTACAGCCATGCTATTGCTCCTTGTTGGTGTTCAGTAACATGTTGTATTGATTAATAAGTGCCTTTTTCACCTCGAGGGGAAATGTTGATGTTGCGGTGAAAAAAAAAGCGTGTTGTATGCAATCAAACACCCAAGATAGGAGTAGACCGACACATTAATATAGAGGCTTATTCCAGGAAAGTCAGACCATTATCAATACACATCCTCAAAGCGGAAGGCGTTTTGTATAACCTTGTTTAACATTTACAGAGACTGCATGAAATAAATCCGGGGACTGATATCCACCAAAGGACACTGAAGCAATGAGGTTAATTAAAATGATGCAGATAAAAAATATGTGTAGCCCAAAGCACCAATAAATGAAAATGATTGCAGGACACACCTTTTGAAGCAGTGAGACAAAACAAACCTGAGGTCCACTTACCTACTTCTAGCTCTTAAGTAATCCAGGGCACTTTGAGGACATCTTTAAAAGGGTAACTCCACCGATTTTACACAATAAATGGTATTTATAGGTCTTGGGGATTGCTACTGCATATGTGGAAAAAAAACAAAAAAACAAACCAAACAGTTTAAAGCCATCTGTGGCTACAAAGGAAGCTGCATGTAATCAGATAAATTACCTCCAGTGATGTCACTCAGTCACAAATTTTCACCTTGAGTAATGTAGGTGCCAGGTTTTGAAAAAAAAGCAAGAAAAATAGTTTGTTTTTAAACTTTCAGTAATGAGTCCAGTAGTGTTACAGGAGACCAGTGTACTGCTTATCAAAACCTGGCACTTATATTACCCTCAGCGCAACATAGCCACTAATGGACATCACCGTAGGCATCTTATCAGATTACATGCAGCTTCCTTTGAAGCCACAAAAGGCTTTGCACTTCTTTCTGCACAAATGCAGCAGTACTCCTCAAGACCTGTAAACACTTTAATGCATAACATTTGTGCATGTACTAAATTCATACAGATCGCATATTATAGCCATTTTGAGGTACTTTTATTTTGGGTGTCTACTAGACAGTGTTTATGTGCTCAGAAAGCACACTATTTTCCTCACTCTGCCCATCGCTGCAGCACCTCTATCACCTCTATCCTCTGTCTGAATGCTCCATTTTAGTGTCTGTCTCTTTAAGCCCCCCCCCTCTTGAAAAGCTCAGTTTGCTGTAATTGGTCGGCTCTCACGGGCCTGAGCAGGCACCGAGTTTCCACATGAGCTCTGCTAGTGTTTTTGCAACCATGCTCAGGATGGTGACTGTACAGTTGTGACATTACAAACGCACACAAGTCCCGACGTTTGTATGTTTGAAGGCAACAGTTTCTGCTATCAGGCTTTCTGCATTTCTCTGTGGATTGAGCACTTTGATACATAGAGCACCTAGACCTGCTGAATCATCAAAAACAAGACTCTAATATGGGAGCTTTAACAGTGTCTTAGGCCTGTGTTCTATATGCTCACGAAGACTGCATGATACAGTATTAAGCTCCAGAAAAAGCTAGTAAGTGGACCTGGAGTTGATACGTTTTGTCAAATTATTATCTCAAAAGTCAAAATGAGCACTCATGATTAACTGTCCAAGTAGTTCAAAGTAAAAGAGCAATGAGAGAGAGGAAGAGGAATTTGGGACATTATGTATTAAATACTCCCCCAAAATACCACTGAAAACATAGTATCATCACTGCCGTCACCACTGTCATCTTTAAAGTATCAAAAACCATATCAGATCAATCATCCTGTCTTCAGCCGAATTAACAATACATCACAGTGTTTGTTCCGACTTGAAACCATTTATTCACTTGTCTTTGATGACAAAAGCGACCAATCAAACGATTTCCTCTGATCACATTCTTTGACAGCACATTATTATTTGTGGCCTGGTTTCTTTCTTGTGTCTCTCTCACGTACCTTCCTGTTTTCCCTTCTCTCTGTGTTTCCCTCCAGATAGTCAGATGACTTCTGAACAGATTGAACAGAATATTAATTGCCGTCCTAATTTATGCTAATTTATGCTAATCTACACACTCATCGACTCTCAACGGGCTCGTTATCTAGATCGTTTAGAACGGCCAGGAAGAGATTCAGTCTGTGTGACCCTGAAGGTTGCCAGTTCAATTCCCAATGAGCCGAGCCTTGGGGCCGCAGCAAGTCCATTTAACCCTGCATGAACTGGCATAAAGCTCTGCTCTTAAACTGGTTAATGGGTAAGCACAAATCCAAATCATTCGATTAAAACAGACACATACACCGCAGCCACATGTAGGGCACAACTCTTCTGTTGCAAGCTGTGACACACCAACATTAAAATGGATGCGCAGCAAGGCTTCAAAAACACCATAAGACATATCTTTCTGAAGCACCACTGGTGTCCACTTCGTAAAAGAAGATGTCGGTAATGTTTGTGATGCCCTTGAAATGATTAAAGTGCTTTTCTCAGCTGCAACATCTCATGCTTTGTATGAAAAGAGAAGAAAAACAGCAAAATACATCAAGAGAGCATGACATACCATCTTGTTTTCGAGATTATTTTTCTCAGTTAATGCTTTATTGGAACGGCTTAGGGCAAGAGACACCAGAAAGATCAGGCATAAAAAATATAGAATTGGGAATTAAATGTGAAGACAGGACCTGATGGGTAAGCTTTGCTCGTATCCGTCGAAATCTTGGAAATTCATAAATTACCATTTAAATCCTCTCAAAAAGAAGCTTTCACCACCGAAAGACATGGAAGCAGTTAGATCTGCCTCAGCGTTGAGTAGTGTTAAAACATTTATTACTATAATTGTTGTTATTTTAAGGACACAATTTTACTTTAGCAATCAATTCAATTGGACGATGGTCAGTGCTGTGAATCAACGACAACGGGTTTGTTCAAGATGCTGTCGGTGAGCAGTAAACTCAATGTATCCCTTTGCAAATAAAGAGTGTGAACTGCCACAGTTTTAAATAGAAGAGGATAATGTTTAATTAAATTAGTCGACAGACTCAGCCCAAGGCATAATGGGATTTTCAACAGAAAACAAAAATTGATAAATAATTACATCAGACATTCAGCATTGGATTTATCACTATGGATTTAATTTACAAATCCCTAAAAGACACCACAGTTCAAGGCTGGATTACAAAGCCTCTGAAATTATGCAATCACACCAGAGCCCTGCTTGCCACAACAGTCGCCTTCTGGGCAAAAGAAATAGCCTAATGGGCCTTTTGGACAGACTGTGTTCGCCGCAGGGTTCAGTGCATGCTGAGCTGCACACTGGGTGGTGCACGTCAGTTTGCTCGGCTCAACAAAAAAAACACTGAGGCGCGGTACCAGCGATTGGAAATAATGGTTTCCAGGATGCAGGGATATCACTGTCACACTCTTTCTGAAAGGCCCATAAATCTCTGCAGCTTTCCAGAGAAATGTAGTATCTCATGTGTTACATATTGATGTCCTTTATGACATTGTCGACCCCAGATGACAATGACAAGATTTAGTACACATTGTGAATGTATTAGGAGTACCTTCTATTACTTTGTTACCGCTTAAAGTAATCTAATACTATTGCCCAACACCTGTGCCAGTGGTTAGGGGCTGGTGATGGATTGGTAAGGTTCTATTACAAAAGAACAGCACTGAGCAGATCAGTTAACAAAATGGAGGAAATTAACGTAAATGTGTTGATTTATCATGCACTCATTCCAAAATTCAAAACTGCAAACCAAAAATGTGAACGTCATTTAATCTGTGTGAACTGAACTTCGGGCTTGCTCTCTCTCACAATGGACCCCATCTATCTGTGATGTAACAACATACTAAAGTGCAAAACAACATTTCAGCTGCAAAGTGCGGGGAAAGAGCATGTTGTCACCACTAGCCGGCAGCACAGGCCGGATTATGGGTTTGGTTACTTGGTGAAATTGCAGTGCAGTTCCAAGTTTAGCCACAGTGATTCATGTTCTCCAATATATTTCCAACCAGTACAGTCTACGGTCGCAGTGTTCCAGAGGTTTAATTTGGTTCGTTTTTTATTGCTATTGTGGGCGCGCTCACATTCGTCTGACTCCCCGCTTTTGTGGCTGTGATGACCTAATTCCTCCGCGCACTTTATTAAAGTTTCATCTCATTGTGTCCGGCCTTCTCCTGTGAAGGCTACATCACAATAAAGATGTTTAATTTTAATTTTGCCAGCTACTGTGACCGGCGGACTCATGTATGACACATACACACTCTGCTGAGCGCCACCAGCAAAATACATCCACAGATGTTTTTTCAATTTCTGATCTGATCAAGCCCTGAGCAGGACACACACACAGACAAACACACACAGTCACAAACACGACACATTGCAGAAAAACACCTCCTGTATTCATGAAAAATGTATAAAGCTAACTGTTCCAGCTCCACATGTGTGCGTGTTCCTCTCTGCATGTACATGCGTGTCGAGCACACAGCTCGATTAGATCAAGCTTAGTTGAGACAGAGGGCGGCACTGGAGCGTGACAGTGTTTGTGCGGTTTTGTGTATGATGGAGGATTTGGAGAAAATCCCGTTGCTCTGCTCTTAATAAGAGCAACAGCACCTTTCTGTCTGACAGAAGCTGCCTCCAGAACCTGAAAATAATGGATAACTCTCTCTCCACGTAAATGTTCAAGGTCTGGAAGGTGACAACAGCCAAAACAACCAAAGAACAGAACATCTGTAATATAACAGAATGGATGACGGGACGGCTGCACCAGATGAGTTTGTCCTTTGTTCGTCCAGCGTTCTGCTGGCCGTACGTGATGTAATTGCTGTCCTGATGCTGAGCGGACTGACAGCTCTGCTCATTTAACCGCTCATACCCGAAGACCACCGAAGACAATTATCAAACATGTTTGATAACAATTGGGATGTCCTGCGCGAGGTCAGGAGCTCTGGAGGGCAATTAAATGGAGGCATGCTGACTCCCTCACAGCAGGAATGCGATCGGGCTCTATAATTACCCCGCCGACGTGCCGATTCTGAAAACTCATCACTCATTACAGGTGTAAAGATTTGCTTTGCTGCCAAGAACACAGTCTCACATTCTTAGCGGCATCCTATTGATTCAGTTTGTCTGCTTTTGTATTGTTGCATCACGTTGAGATTTTTCTGATTTTCAGCGGAGAATTAAGGTTGTCAAGTCTTCAGAGAGAAATCTCGTGTTATGTAGTCTGCACACCATTTTGACAGCTCTGACTGCAGAGCCCATTTCTGGTTAAAGCAACAACAACCTGATCAGTCAGCCAACATGCAGACACCTTTGGGGTTGAATTAGTTTCAGGCCTGTGTTTAGGCTAAATAATGTGAAGTGATTTTTACAAATTAGCAAGTCACAGTTTAGGGAGTATCTTTTTTTCTGTCACCCAATGGCTTCATGGTCATACCATGAGGAATTTGCTCTTCATCGAAATAAAGTCAGAGCGACACAGAGGCCTTGTTCCATTTTTATCGAACTGCTACTAATACAAATTATTGGATATAAATGTCACCTTTATACCTTACAATAACAGCTTCAAATCATTTTGATGGTAGAGTGTCTTTTAATAGGCTGAATAGTGTCTAGCTCACTTGTTTTTTGTACTGTGTCACTTCAGTGAGAGGGTAAGATCACGGCGTTACACACATTTACTTCAAGAAACAAGTTTTCAACACAAAACTTTGTTATGACGTAGTAAGTTTAGTTTGTAGTTAGCACCTACATTACGTCTGACAAGTTGTTACAGACCTGGGATTTGTATTTGAGACAATGCTGTTGCACCCAGAAACTGTGGGGGGGCGCCAAATCACACAAAATGCCGATTTCTACCTAATATTGCTTTAAGAGTTTTTTTTTTTTCTTCTCCTGTTTATTTTATAAATACAGTCAAATAAAAAATTACTCCAGAGGTCTCACGCGTCGGTTAAAATTAGTTTGTTGTGGTCTCAAATAGCTCAAGTATAAACAGTGTTTTGGAATATGGCATTGGTCATAAGGAATACTGAAACATGTAGAATTCAAAGTACAGACAACAAAACAACAAAACAGCTGGCCTTGATTTTTGGTTTACAAGTATTTTCATGTTGTTCCAGTTCGGTTGCTGTCCGTTTAGATTTCAGACGGTTTCCTATCATTTAATCCTGTATCGATTATTTCATTTCAAACCTTGGTCATTACTGGAAAACTCCCCCTAGAGCATTCTTCAGCATAATTCCCATGTGTTGTATAAATAAACGGTCTGATCTGAGCCTGCTATGCTGTAAAACTGTGTAGTTTAATTAGCAAATCCGAATTCGACACTTTAGTTTTAGATTCTCGTTGAATTTCATTCCAACAACCGAGGAGGAGGACACCAAATTTGTCTTATCAAGTTGAACCAAAATTGAGCAGAACTTGTAGACTTTTAAGAGAAAAATACTGTTTGCAGTTTGCATTTCATTTTGGCTTATATTTCCTCTCAAGTGGACACTATTCTATGAAGAAATGGAGTTCTTTCTTTTCAAAGAAAAGCACACCTGCACTGCAAAGCGCACAATTGCACACACAACACACCCACACACACAGATTTGATCCTACAGTGGCCTAGTTTAAACCCTCATACACAAACCCCAATACGAATTCAAAGGCTTACTGTCTCTGCCTCTTCTTCGTGAACTCATACTTTCTCACTTTTTTGTCTTCTGCCGTTCACTCTCCTCTGTCTGTCCGTCTCTTTTACACACTATCTCTCTCTCTCACACACACACGCACACACACAAAGGTCTGCCCTGTCTTTCAGCTTAAGCAGAGAGATTGTCATGGAGTCATGCAAAGTTTCAAGTAAAGAACGTCAACCAAGCACGTCAGATTAACACAAGGCTGGCTCCACTAGATAGAGCACATATACACACACACACACACACACACACACACACACACACACACACACACACACACACATCCCTGCTGAACACACGTGCATGTTCTAAAAGACACACACACACACACACACACACACACACTGGGTTTTCTCTAAGACCCTGACGGACTGACACATCAGACATGAGTGGATGGCAGAGAGTGAGAGCAGGAGAGAAAGGAAATGGGATGAACAGCTGGGTTCTCTGAGTTCAGACAGTGAAAATTCTGCAAAAAAATATCAGTAATTTCAGAGAAAAAGAAACCAGGACCACAATTACTCTGATTACATCAAATTTGACCCTGACAGAAAGACAGAATTGGGGATACAGGCATGTAAATGGTAGCGACATTTGAGTTGTTGTTGACGTTAGAGAAAAATGGTGGACTATGCCGGTCTTTCTTCTCCTGGTTTGCTGAGATTCGGTGGACGGAAAGAACCTTGTAGCTCTGCAGTGTCGGAGCAGAAGAAGATACCTCGGCAATCTTTCTTATGTAGTTATATAGTTGAAAACTAGTGCAGAGTGCAGAGATCAGTACAGAGAGAGGTTGGCTTCTGGTCGGTAAAGAAACTTTAACCGTACACTTTGCACGCAGACAGTCACAAGGACAGTTACTGCATATAGTATGTTTATCTTCATTCTAATAGTTTTTTACTAAATTTTTTATTCAAATTGTCATTTTATTCTTTCCAGTATCTCTCCATTATTCTCTCTATTTTTTGAGTCCCGCTCTTGGGCTGCTACTTATTTCCCTCTGTCCTGCTGTGTTACCTGCAAGGAACAACTTAATCTTGATCTTAATCATCTTAATCTTAAAATGACGCTGGTCTGTGCCATACAGCATACAAACAGCTGTGCATTATGAACACTTACCGGTACTCTGAACACAGCACGCAGTTGTTTGCACAGAACTGATGGGAATTATGTGATTTTACTGTTACCAGTGTCATAATTCATTCTGCTTTTTGGTCGGATTCTTCATCAATTCCCTTCCTGATTCATTTTATGTTTTGAAAAAGAAAAAAAGAGGCCTGCACAGGTTTTCAGCATCAATGCAACTGTGCTGTGTTATCTCTGAGCCCCAACTGAGTGTAGAAATAGAGCAGATTAAAAACATGCACGTGTTTAAAAGCTCCGACGGCTGTTTGATTCGGGACTGGTTAAGTTCTCCTGCCAAAAAGTGGCTGTCCAACAAAAAACTGATTGCTAAAGATATTTAAAGTGGTAAGAAGGACTCCCTTTAATCTAATCAAAAAATAATTGCGTTAAAAGAGTTCACTGTTTTATGTATAAGTCATCTGTAAGTCATGTTAAATTCGCTATAAACATGGTCTTGCTTGAAATAAGAACTTTTTCAGCCAGATAAAAGCACAATGTAGACGTCTACTGTATTTCTAGAAGACGGTCATTTTTTTTTTTTTTTGCATGAGTGTTGCTCGAACTGCTCACGCTCTCTGCTCTGACCAGCACCAGAGAGGCAGGCTGTTCGGGTATGTAGGCGCGGGAGCCACTTGGGAAGGTGAACAGTGTGTTTGTTCCCGCTCTCAGGCCCGCCTCTTTGACGACATACTGTTCATTCCTGCTCACTGCAAGGCCAGCTAAACATGCCCGCATCGATAAAGGGAACTGATAGCTCAGAGGCACGTATGAGACTCCAATAGATGGGACCATTTAGAAACTATCTCTGAGCTTAACCTCAATTCCCTGCCTCAATTCCCATCCCTGTTGCACAGGCTGGCAGATGGTGTTGATTAACAAAAGAAGTGTGTACAAATGTCCCAGAATAAGCCCTGTAATGATCAATTAATGGAGAATAGAAAACACAACACGTTTAGCATTAAGTGTTTTGTAGAGTACAGCTTCACTTTGCACTGATCTTTGTCATACACAGCACTTGACCTCTCCCGCCCTCCACTCTCTGTCTCTCTCTTTCTCTCTCAGAATATTAAAAAGCTGACAGCAATGTGGCCATTAATATTAACACTCTCCATGCATATGTAATAACATTTAGTCATCATGGATTCAGCACTTTCTCTGAAGGGGTGTCGTGACTTGATGAAGGGTGAAAAAAGTGTGTTTTACTCACCAGGTAGTTGGCCACAAAGGTTTTTTTTCCTACGATGATCGTGTCATTAGCATCATCAGCGAGATGACGGTCGTCATTAACCGCAACCAAAACTCTCCGCTTTTTGTCTCTCCACCTCTACTGTCCCCAGCCCCGGCTCTCCACCTTCCCCGCTTTTCACACAGTTGTGTAGTTGAATAATTGAAGTGGCGAGTGTGTTGAGTCTCGGTTAAAATACAGCCGACGTTTGCAGCGAAGCACTTGATAGCTGACCTCTTCAACCTTCCGGATTCAAGTCTGGATAAATCCTCTGCACTGCTCTGCTACGCTGACACTACCGGAGTCATTAATATTGCTACCAGCCATTTGTGTCATAGCAGGTTGCCTGGTATTCATCAGGGTGGGAGACAATGACGTGTTAGATTTGTTCCCCTCTTCTTACCGGGGCGTTTGTCACATATGAGACGACGTTTTTAACACCGTTTTTTGCAAGCTACTGTTTACAGATTCTGTCCTTACATCTACAGTCTCATTTTTCTACTCCATCTCTGTTTCTCCTCGTCTCCCCTGGCTAGTCTCTTTCACACGCTGGAGAGAAATGCAGTTGAACATGTGAAGCACTGTTACAATCAAGTGTACAGACAAGAGCCGACAATGGAAGTGGAGTGGAAAGTAACGAAGAGCAGAGGCTCTACTTGGCCTCCGCTGACTGGTCTGTCTGGACATTTAAACACTCCACACACACTCGCACATATACATGCATCATAGCTGCTATTACGTAAAACTGAACACACATGAAGAGGTGAGGTGAGGAATACAAAGGACTAAGTTCACTAATGATGGCCTGCATTGAAATAATGGTCGCATAGTACACCATGTTTACTGTTGTTTCTATCCTATTCTTATATTTCCTCAAACTATTCATTATTAATTGCACCACATTACGGGGGCTAATTCCTTGTGAGTGAAAACCGAACCTCAAGGATGCTGGTTAGGATGAACTTATAGCCAACACCTTGAAGATACAGTCAAGCAGTTGACGACCTACGGAGTTCAAATTTTGACCAAAGATTAGATCGAACAACAAGGTTTCATTTTAGGAGCTCTGTTTGAGAAACACAGATCAAGCTCCCTTGGCCCTGATTTTCTCTTGATGTGGTATTTACACATGTGGATTTTTAAGTGTTTCACAGTTTTTTCCAATTGCTAAAACACAATTTTGCAAACTGGGCTGGTTTGATCAAAATACTTAACACAATTCACAAAACCACACACCCAAACTGCAAAATACCTCATATATCCTCCAAAACGAAGCACTGCAACCAAAACTACATCTAGCATTATCAAAATCAAACTTTTGCACCAAATGGCACACTCTTCTTTCGTTTTACCAGATTTTTGCCTAACCAACTACACACTGTCGGGCATAATGAAAAGCACTTTCATCTTTAGTATGCTTTGCAATGATACTAAAATAGCTCAAATTGTAGAGAATTCTTCAGATTGTTCACATGCACAGAAATATTTTCAGATACACACAGGCTGTTGAAACATAATTTTTATTTTTATTTTTAACTAAACAAGTCAGTGCAACATATGCACAGCAGATATATTTACATTGGAGTGAACAAAAATATGCTTACAAAACAGTAAACTGAAAAAGTAAATTGCAGAAAAAAGGATACGACAATGCGAGAGGCTGCGCTCTCTCTCCAGCCTCTGGCAGTGTCAGCCCATGGTTGATGACAAGATCAACTGAGGTTGCTCTGATTTCATTTGAAGGTTGTTGTCTTCTTTGGCCATGACCTCCTCTACCAGCTCTAACCCTACCTCTCACTCTTCCTCCCCCTCTCATTCTCCTCCTCCCTCTTCCTCTTCCTCTCCATGCAACATCTTCCATTGTTGTTGTAAGAACGAAAAGGTGCTCACCTGTGGTCTTTTAGTGCTTACTTCCTGATTGCAGTGGTAACAGTTAACAATTGTTTGGTCAGGTTGCACATATAGTGGCCAATTAGCTCATGTAGTGTCATTTTGAATGGCAGTGTTTTGGCTTTATGTCAGATTGTTGTGTCTTA
Organism: Sparus aurata; assembly: GCF_900880675.1. Taxonomy (NCBI): domain Eukaryota; kingdom Metazoa; phylum Chordata; class Actinopteri; order Spariformes; family Sparidae; genus Sparus; species Sparus aurata. The sequence continues at coordinate 29,051,750 of NC_044190.1, forward strand.
TACAGAGAACCGTGTTCGGTGCATTTAAAAAGTGCCATTTTGAATTGCAAAATGTGTCTAAAGAAGAAAATGTGTTTCACGTTTTGGAGTCAGTTTAAATATTTGTGCTATGCATGTCATTTTGGTGTGTTAGCAATTGGAAAAAAAAACTGTAAGCCCCCCGGTGTTGGTGAATTAATTCTACTTCTCTAATTTTAAACTCACTGCAAAGCAATAATAGCGAAAGCCGTGCTTGCTGGCTAAAATTGTATTTTGGCCTCAGTGGCTCCGGTGGCAAAAACTCTTTTAGATAGACATCTCTGGTTTGCTGACTGCCTGGAATTGAATTTGTTGCATGAGCAGGCAGAAAAACAACCAAGCGACTGCTGGCAATCTGCTGGTTTGGTTACCACATGCACAGATGCATACGCACACACACACACACACATGCAAGCAGAATAATCCTTGACTGATTTTGGTTCTCACAGTGAAAGCTGTCAACACAGGCCACAATTCTACAACCTAACCAGAGGGAGAGTGTTAGGAAGTGTGTGTGTGTGTGTGTGTGTGTGCGTGCGTGTAGGTGTGTGTATTTGGGTGTGTGTATGTGTGTGTGTGTGAGTGTGTGTGTGTGTGTGTGTGTGTGTGTGTGTGTGTGTGTGTGTGTTTGTGTGTGTGTGAGTCTGTTGTGGTCAGTGATTTTGTTGCACTTCAGTTGTGTGGGGAATCTGACTGCTGATATGCTCATTGCAGCCCAGGGCAAGACAAATGTGTGTGTGTGTGTGTGTGTGTGTGTGTGTGTGTTTGTGTGTGTGTGTGTGTGTGTGTGTGTGTGTGTGTGTGCGTGCGTGTGTGTGCGTGCATGCTTGTGTGTGTGTGTGTGTGTGTGTGTGTATGTGAGTCATTGGTGGTGAGAGAAAGCGACATTTGGATGGGCAGGAAGTGACCTGTATCTCAGAAGGGAGGCAACGCAACCGGTGACCACACACACATCCACTGGTAGATACTACGCAGGGTTCTTGTCACACAACATGTTTTTCATAGTGAGCCCATGCTTGGATGAACCACAGCGGAATGTCAAAAACCCCGAATGAGAAACATTAAGAGAAAGAGAGAGCCACAATAAATACCATCAAACGCTTTAAGAGGATGTTTGCAGGCAGTCTTTGGACTTAAGCACATGCCCATGAAAACGGTACACCAGTTACTTTATTCGTTTATCTAGTTTATCTTATTATATGTAGAAAATAATGTTGAGTAAAATATTGTGGTTACTTTAAATCTGGCGCACTGACCATATGAGTCACCTGGAGGTCAGCTTAAATCTCTTTGAATATAATATATTATATTACAAATATATATATACTCTGAATACAAATATTAAATGTGTAACAGTGTTTTCCACACATATACTTAACTTGGGTGTGCCCAAGTATATCTGGCAACCCACTTTAGCATTTTATACTTATTATACTTTATTTAATAACTATACATACTTATTTCCTATCTAGTCACATTCAAGGACTGATGGTCAAAAGCGGCCAGCCATGCATTTAAAGTATAATATATCATAGCAAAAACATATATTTTTGCACGGCTGGCCCCCCTACAGCACTGCAAGTGGAAACCTGAGTCGTCACATGGCCTGCGTAGATAGCCATATTGATTAAAACGGAAGTTAATCTGTTCTGTCAGACGTGCGTGAGACTTAAGAAAAGGCGGCCGGAATACTTTTCGTGTGGACACGTCATTAAATGTGAGCAAGAACCAGCAGGTCAAAAGAAATCATCCACGTCCCCGTCGAGCCGTCCGTCACCTTTAGGTGGTTTTGATGGAGCCTCTATTGGTGCTGTCAGTCCCGTCTTTCTGGACTGTCTGCTTTACGAAAACAGCTTTGGATTAAAATGAAGGAGACAGAGCGAGAGGGGAAACAGGCAAGAGAGAGTGAAGGAGAAATACTTATGAATGCCTTTGCCTAATGTTACCTTGTCTGTGTGTGTGTGTGTGTGTGTTTGAGAGAGAGAGTGTGTTTTGATCAATGAGCAAGGCGTCCATGCAGTCAGCCTTGTTAATGTGTCTGACTGGGAATGACCCTTAAGGCGTGAGGAAGGACAGACGCATTAGAGAGAAAGAGAGAAAGAGAGAGAGAGAAGAAATAGAGCAATACAGGAGAGAGAGAAAAAGAGCAAGACGTATCTTTTTTTTCTTCAGGATGGCCTTATCCTTCCAGAAGAGCCTTTCTCTGACTTTAAACTGAAACTGCTGTGCCAACTGGCTCGTGCCCGACACTAAACAGCCATTTTCGTCCCCTATTCACCAAGTGTGGAGACAATTAAGGCTGCTGATCAAACACCGACTCCGGATGTGACTATACAATTAACACATAATCGTGTCTTAAATCAAACAGTCACATTCAGCTATCTGTTAAGCGGAGGCATGACAGAGAGGTCTGGAACTATTTTTGGCCCGCAGCGTTCCAGTTTTAACTTCCAAAATGCGTTTTCAAACACTGAGTACACTCTGACAGAGCGCTATCAGAGATCCTCTTCATTTATTCAGAGCGTCACATCGCCGGTGAAGGAGGAGAGTTCAAATTTCGCCGTCGTGGATTCTATTAAGGTAATCAGATAAAGTTGCTGGCAGGAGAGTTGCCACTCCGAAAACTCTGAAAACACTCAGCGGCACACGCAGCGGCGGATGGAGTGTCGAGTCAAGTTATAAAACACTTAATGTATAATCTTGTTTTTGTCTCATGCTAAATGAACTTTAACTCAGCGCTACAAACTGCTATTATAAAGTTTGATTTTAAAGAAACAGTTCAACATTTTGGGAACTACACTTTTGTCTCTTGCCCTTAGTTAGACGACAAGATTAATGCCACCCTTACTGTATGTCCGTTCAGTAATAAGACGCTGAAACCAGGAGCATAAAGACAGGGAACAGCTAGGATGGCTCCGTTCAAAGCTTCAGTTTCCAGAGAGTTTCCTGCAAATATTCAAAGATTTGATAGCGGTGGGATGGGTGTGAGGTACACACTACACTTCCCTCAAACTTGAAGTCACTATTTACTCAAGTACTTTGCTAACAGTTTTAATTTTGAGCCCAATGAGAGACGAGGACAGGAGGCAAGACATCAGCCACTTCCTGTTCCATCCCTGCCTCCTAAGTCTTAAAAGTCAAGTTCACAAGTGTTGAGCTGTTTAGAGGGAGAAAGGAAAGTTGAGGTAAGGTCTGTCACAGCCCTATGCTCATGGAACGGCGAAAATGCTTCCTCCCAAAAGATACATTATTGTTGGATACTGTTCTGTGCACAAGTATCACATGGACATGCCGGGTTTGTATGTACAGGGTTATGAAACCAAGTCAAAGTCAGAGACGGGCTCCATTTCTCGCTCTTCATCAGTATTTTGTCTCGTTTTCAGTAACTTTTTTTCAGTGTCTCATTCCTCTTTAAAGAAGAAAGAAGAAAGACAGAAAGAAAAAGTTTGAATATGGGTTTGACTTTGATTACAATGGCAACAGTAGAAACTTCGAAGCATTTGGGTCGGCGCTACAAATGAGTGATATACTGTTTCACATAAAGATGGTGGTGTGAAAGCGACAAGCCGTGGTTTCATTGAATGTTACGAGTGGGACTTTTTCTTTTGTGTGGAGTACACTGTCGTACGTGTGTGTGTGTGTGTGTGTATGTGCGTGACACTGTCTTTCAGAAGGGAACAATGTCTTACCTCAAAGTATTCAGGACAATCTTAAAAGAGCGAGCCAATTTGAAAGGTTAAATGATGATAATGCTGATGGTTTTATAACTACACGCCCAAAGATTTGGCACCAGGGATGCTAATGCTACTTCTATAGGTTGCTGAGCCAAAAAAATCTAGATATTGCTCAGTGTCCAACTTTGCCCGCCTGTTTGCCAAATTCATCTGTGTTATGGCCCCGGCTCTGATTGGTAAATGACAGGACACAGTGAGAGCTGGATGTGACTCCTGGCTGACTGGACGGCTGGTTGTCCAAAGCTGCTCTAAAGGGGATTGTTCAAATGTAACAAGGGAATGATGGCTCGAGCAAGCATTGTTTGACTTCATTTTTCTTTTTCAGAGAAAAGACAAACACACCATCTATAATCTGTGTTAATGCCATGATCCAGGATTAATTTGGTGATTTAACAGAAAAGTTCTTCAAATATTAGACTTTTTGAAATTGGAATAACACACCTTGACTAACACGTCTGATTGCATCCTCCTTGATACGGTTTAGAAGGTAATTCAAATGATCTAATTTCGTATAAATATTTGTCTCCATTCATTGGAAACATGCTCGTTTAATTCTCTACTATTAATACCCTTTTCCACCTCTCTGACTGGTCCAAATCACCTGTAACACTGAGGAGTAGCACAAGATGTGCAGTGTCCTTAACTGACCTCAAGTTTTTGACACATCCACATTTGATACATCTTCAGTTCATTAAATGCCACTGTCAGAATTGCAAAGTTAACTTTTGCAACCATATGTCAGATTGTCATAATGTCCCATAACAGGAATGCCATGTTTTGAAATTACACTGACAAGGTTGAGGCAACTTTTCAAAAATCATCTGTCCTTAATATCGGCTGCAGCGTGGAGAATGGCGCACTGGCAGTGACAGTGACAAAACAGCTTTGCTATACCTGGTAAATCACAGAACTTGCTGACATTGTAAGGGCAACATCCCAGCAGCACAAAAAAAACATATCCCAAATCAAATGTAATGGTGAGAATGTTGACAACAGCACACTTAGATGATAGAGGTTGGACGGCAGAGCCTTACTTATTTTCCACATCAGGACTGCCTTTGCTGACAGGGTCAGGGCTGCTACTCAGCAATGCAAAAACGATCCACCTTTTTTTTTTTAAACGTGCCTATTTTCAATCATACATTGTCTCACTTCAATAAACGACATTTCCTATCCAGACTATAGCAGTCTTTTTTTGGATGGTGAAAGGCAGGAACAGCTGTATGACGCTGCTTACTTTCTCTGCTAATTTTGCATATGTTTCAGCTATGTTAGCAGCGTGGCCCCGAGGATGGCATTTACAATACAATTTTAATGGCAACAAGCCCGCCAGAAAGCTGACAGCAGCTCGAGTCACACAAGTGGATATTTTTGAGGACACCTGGGGATATTTTTCATTGGTTTTGTTGCTGCAAAAGCAAGTCAGTTTTTAGGAGACCTGCAGACACTTCCAGTGTTTTCTGTGGTGAACAAAACCAGCTATTTTTCACAAGAAGCTGGACCAAAGCTGGTATTTCGAGCCAGAACATTTTGTTTTCTCGACCCTAAGCAAGTGGTTCTTGTGCCTAAACCTATGCAGAGCATAAGCACGGTGTTCTGGCAAGAGAGAAGCAGAACAATCAACAAAAACATACCGAAGTTGCAGCATTACGAAACATCCAGTTTTTACCTATATGCGGTTTTGCAAAAAACGAACCTGGCTAAGATTTATTCTGGCAGTTGGGTTGCAAATGCTTCGGTTTCTAACTAAATACCTGCAAACCTCATGGCATTGTCATCAGCCTCAGTTTTACTTTGTTTAAAGTAATAATTAGCAAATGTTGGCATGCTAACATGCTAAATATAGATGGAGAACATGGCAAACATTCTGCCTGCTAAACATACATGTGCGCGTGTCGACATGCTGTCAGCAGCATTTAGCTCAAAGCATAGCCTCACAGAGATGCTAACATGGCTGCAGACGTGTGTGTGTGCGTGTGTGTGTGTGTGTTTTGTACACTGACAGAATTGAAAATGCCATGGACTATTGAATTGCATGTTGAGTGGGACGATTGATCAAACTTGTACTCAGGCCGCATCACTTACAGAACCCCACATATTCCCAAATTGATGTATTTCCCTCACTTCCACTCACCCCTCTTTAAACTATGTCATGGTAGCATCCTTAGGGAGGAGAGGAGAGGAGAGGAGAGGTTGCATTAAGCATGTTCGACAGATCAAAGTTGTGGATAAAGGATTTGAAGTCTACAGTGTCCACCATACGTGTGTGTGTGGGTGTGTGCTATACGTGTGCCACATCGATGATACTACACATAAATACTCCTGGTTTCCTTTGCTTGTTCTTATGGGCTGCTGGTACTTCCTACCACAACTAAGACAAGATTATGTGCAAAATGAATGGTGCAGAATGTTCAAATGTAAATATTCTGTAATCTGTGACTTTATAATAAAACCCAGTCCCTACTCTGTGTCGACCAGCAGCACTCACCTTCCCTCTTTGGACTACACATGCAGTTCATGAGCTGAGTCATGATTTGTGAAAGCAAATAGCCCATGCACTGACAGCATGAAGACAGACTGGTAATAAAGCAAGCAAGTTATCTTCACCCTGTAAGACCCCCGAGTGAAAGGAAAGATGGAGTGAAGTGAAAGAGAGCGAGAGAGCGAGCTTGATTGAGAAAGAGATGGAGGGGCAGACGGTGACGTGGCGCTTCTGAAAGGTAAAAGAAAGGGCTGAAAGGCTTTCAAGTGGGCAGAAGTGGACTTAGTCTACTCTATTTTGCTCCTCTCGCTGTCATTACCTCTCACGGACAATCACGTAACAGTTACTAATCAGATGATGAGTTCAATTAAGTCATTTTCATGTCTGAATAAAGTAACGCCTCCCGCTACGACCCCAGGACTACATGACATCTTTTTTATCGCAGGGACCACAGAGAAAACACAACCGCACCCCCAACACAGCCACATGAGCCCCACAGAGGAGCGCGGATAACATCCTTCTGATTAGACTTTGAGCTGTGATTACGGTACATTAATACATATCCCGTTCGGAGTCTGTTTGGCTGTGATCAAATGCAACACTTTCTTCTCCTGCTGTATGTGTAGTTGCTCACTAGCAGACACAGCAGGAGCTCAAAAGGGCACAAAGTTGCCTCGCAGCTACAGCGGTACGGGCCAGCTAACCTGAAACAACAAAGTGGATAATACTGTGGTGGGGTGGAAAAAAAGGAAAAAAGACTTTGCTGCTGTCATGGTGTCTATTTCTAGGCATTTTCCCTGCAATAATGTAACACACCGTAAGCCTCGCTAAAAGCCGTATCCGCCGCGAACCGGACTATTGAAAGCACCCGAGGAAACAAGCAGGTGTTAACGAGAGCAAAGTGACAGCCTCTGATCAAAAAAATGACACGCACAAAACCACTGTGATTGTACTGTGATTAAAACAGAAAAGCCGGACCCCTCGTAAATGCCGCGCGGTGATTATGCCGCGCAATTACGCTCCTCTTTGGAGTAAACATAATCACGGTAAGACATCGCCGCTGTCAGGTGAAAGCCCGCACATCTCTGAAAATGTCAACTTTCGTGCCTCCCTTGTTTTAAGCTGGATGACAGTGCAGCATTTGACAAAATGCGAGAGGGTTTTCAGAGGGTTTTATTGTACGCCTGAGGGCCCAAGGATGTGTCTCGACTCATGGAGGAGAATGTGATCACTCCTTTAATTCAAAAAGCCAAAAAGCATGAAAATCAGCCCACCCCCCCCCCAAAAAAATAAAAAAATAATAACAAGATCTGAATCTAGCAGAAGCGGTATGTGAGGCGATTTGCGTGCATTGCTCGAGACCAGGCGGATGATTACTGTGAGTGCAATCGTGATGCACTCGCGTAGTCCTTCACGCATGGTGCAGCGTGCTGGTCTCTGTGTTCATGGATGCAGCGTTCGGTGGTAATCAAGCCATCATTACACTGCATATCTCATTATTTGGTGTCAATATGTCCCCTGTCGGCCTTTTTGCTTCAGCTACCTTTGTTCCCACTCCTCCCTTTTTCCCCCTATTCCTTCTCTCTCTCCATGAAAACGTTAACAACTTGTGGCGGGTAGTTAAGGTGAGACAACATGATGTCTTGAGTCTAAATCTGTGTGTGTCTGCGGCTCGTCTGCAGTGTATATGTCTCCGTGTGCACCCCAGGGGAGAGGTATGTGTCTCTGAACGCGCGCGTGGTGTGTGCAGCGTGTGTTTTCTATTTTTAGGCACATCCCAAACAGAATGCATCTTGGGAAAAAGGTACGAGTTCAGCCAGGCGAGCATGATTCTTAGAGTCAGTTCTCTCTCTTTTCTCATTTTCTTGTTCCTTTCCTCTCTTTTACAATCATCTCTCTTCTTATTCTCTGATTCGGCCTGTAACTCATTCGTCTCCTCACCGTCTCTTCTTCCCCCTCTTCCTCCCTTTCCTCTTAACTTGCCTTTTCTTCTTCCACCCCTCCACAACCGAAACATTACTGAATAAGTCTTCACTGACAAATTGTCACATTCTTATGTAACTGATAATAACATAGTTGTAATGTCATCAAAACAACCAATCAAAGAAAAGTCCCTAAAATGATGTGCGCTAACTAAAATTCTGACTGACTAAACATGATTATTTCTAACTGCCAGCAAAGACTTTGGAATTAATGTGAAAATGACTTGAAAAGCCTGCTAGCATTTATTCTCTCTTTGGTATTCTGTGGATGCTCTCCATCGTTCACTGCAACCCCTCCTCTCCTCTCTCCTTTCTCTCTTGGCCAGAGAAGTGCTTGGTATTCTAGGGATTGTCTGCTCTTCTTTCCTCTCCAGTCTACTCTCCTCTTCTCCCCACACTCTCTTCACCTCTCTTCTCCGGCTTCTTGATGCACCTTCTTTGTTTCTTTCATCTGCTCTCTTCTGCCACACATTTACATCCTCTACTCCCCCCCCCCCTCCTCTCCTCTCCTTTTTTTCCCCCCAACTGCTTCTCTCTGAGTGTTATTCTAAGATGCAGGCCATATATGCATAGCACATATGCATAAGTAAATGCATGCAATATGATGCATCCTCTTAGCATCGTGTGATATATATTGAATTACAGTTACTCACATATAAATAAGCAAAGCACACATACACAAACTTGGTTAGTGAGTTGCACTTAAAGAGGTCAAAGTGGAACATGTGGAGAGCTGAAGAGGATTGATCTAATCTGTGGATGACCTGTGAACAACAGTGAAGTGTTTCCTTTGCTTTGACTGTTCTTGAACTTGGGAGGGATGTTGGCACTGTCCTCTGAATTCATGTGATGGTGTTATTGTTAGTATGCTGTGTGCAATGTATTCAGGTGTGCTCACGTCCACAGCAATAGTATATATATATTTTTTTCATTTACATGAATTTGGCCACTGCACGATTTGTGTTTATTTACCACAAAAAGCAGATGCACCAACTGTACAGACGATAGCTGTACGCTGGCTAGTGATGGACACAGTAGCCTTGTCAGTGTGCTCCTGTGTGTTTGTGTGTGCAGCTCAGCATCTGACTAAACTCAGAACTCACCGGTTCTCACTGCATCTCTCTTGTTTCCTATCATCTCTGTACGTATTGACTCAGACTCACTAAGCCCAGAGATACACACAAATCTTTCAGCTGACTTTGTCTGCAGTTGCGCCGCATCTACAATTCACATGTTGACAATGAAGGAGCTTCTAACTCTCTAACTTTCAGTCTAATGAGCTCGTTCGCTTGTGATGCCGCGGGGTAAAAAGCTAATTGTTTATTTTATATTTCTTGAACAATAAAAAACATCATCAACCAACAGAATCTTAAAGTCAAGGCTAATCATCTGTGCAGATTGCTTTCTCCAAACAAATCTTTACTCTTGCGGGATTTAAGGAGGGATGAAGTGATATAGAAGATGTTGATGAAGGTTCTCAGTCATCCAGGTCATGGAAATTCTAAGTGCTCTATTGTAGGCAGCTGGACTCGTGAAGAAGTTTCACGTCTCATCCAAAGGCTTCTTCCATTCTGTTCTTCTTCATCTTCTACAGTTCGGTTCTACAGAACTGAGAGGCCTCTTGGATGTGAGGTGAAACGTCTTCGAGGAACTGATCCAAGTCCAGCTGCCTACGATACAGGACTATAAATATAGAAGACGGTTACTACAATGTTTACAACTGTAGAAGTAAAACTGTATTCCTATACAGTATTGATTAAACTGCCTCACAACTACAGGTGGACTACAGAGAGCCACAAGCGCTCAAACCTGACACCACCGTCCAACACAAAGCACAAAAAAAAGTGTGGACAGATGCCCAGTTCAGCTTTAGGTGAGAGCTGCATTTAATTTCAATAAAATATGCAGTCTTTGAAATGAAGGATCCAAAAAACCCTCTCTGAACTCCACTCAGAATTTCACTCTGCATTCAGGAGAAGACACAATTTTGGAATCTCATTTTTAATGTTCACACCTCTGCCTTTTCCCTATAAGGCTACTTTGTAATTATTACAACTGTACACTCGTCAAAAGGCTGAAAATGATCACCATACATTTTTATCAGTGTGCTACGAGTGTTGCTCTTTTGTCACCTTTTCTTAATATCTAAAAAGTGGTATTGAGGTTTAAAAAGGAACCGTCGGCACATAAGTATAGAATCTACTTTTCTTCTAGAGGAGAACACAGCCTTAATTAGTGAAACGCTACGACTGCATGTCTTCCTCTGACCTCTGTGACGACCTGTACTCAAACAGAACACGGCTTTCCAGAAAGAATGGAGATATTGTTTTGTACAATCATGATCTCTATACCAGTGCATTCATTTAATTGCGTTGTTGTTTATCACAGTCGGACAATGACAGTAAAGTGTTTTAAATCCTGATTAAATTGTCAGGCTCCTTAGTTTTATTGTTAACGTACACCTAGCTAAAACTAATTGTGTCTAAAGTCCTGTTCACACTGGACTAGTATCTGCTGGAGACCTCTAGTAATTTGTAAAAATCGCAAAGGATGCCTACAAAAAACAATTCAAACACATATTACCTGCCATATCTCGCCAAACACAGAGGTCATCAGTCACCAGTCCTGTGCAAATCAGCATGACTGTGTTTGTGTTTGTTTTTAAACATGTGTTTTCTGTTGTCCGACAACTGATCAAATGAGACATTTGACCACCGCTCAGGATGCGTTCAACAGCAGTCAACAGCTGTTCTTTCAGATCTGCTATACTGATGTTTAAAAGTGATGACAGAGAAGGTTAGGAGCAGCAGAAGGTATAGGTACAGCAACAAAGCATCCCTTACTTGATATAAGTGAGCTGAAGATGTTTATTTATGCTTGTTAGAAATGCATAAAGGAAAAGCATAAAAAAAAATCAACTCTTAACTATCAGCTGAAGTACACTTGCTTTGCATCTTTAAATTTACAAACTCTTGACATATCTTCAAGTTAATGTCAGTAAACATCCTACAGTTTGGAGTGGTTTTAAAATGTATCGCACGCATTATCCACCTCATTTATATCACTGAAGGTTGGCTAAAAAACAGAAACACTGCTGAGTAACTGTGTGAAGCAATACAATCCAACAGCAACACAAACTTTATCTTAAAAAATGACCCTGCAGACAAATCAATACCTTAACATTAACATTACAGCCTTCATGATGGGAGGATCTACTGCCGGACTGTTGGGTTGTATACAAATATATGTGTATATATATATATATATATATATATATATATATATATATATATATATATATATATATATATATATATATATATGTGTATATATATATATATATATATACAAAATGTATTTGTGTAACGTGCTGTCAAATGTTCATCAGTGGGACATAATCCATATAGTTATTCATAATGACGTGTAAGGTGTAATTCTCTTTAACGCTTCTGCCTCCACTCTTCAAAGTATAAATAAGGTAAAACAATAACTATTAAAAAAGTTAAATAAATAGAAAACTAGACAGAGTGAATGCTTGTTCTGCAGTTCTCTGCTATATTTGCAGAAAAGTATAGTAGTTTATATCATAGCAATTATAATGGTTGTTAATTACTGGATTTACATACATGCATTAGATTATCAAATGTTCAGGTAAGATGAAGGGTCAGTGTTGAAGAACACTTATTTGTAATTAGCCAGAAGTCTGAAAGTTTGATTACCGGTGGTTATACCTCTTAATGTCCACGTTTGATTTTTTTGTAAAAATTATGAATGCTTAATATGAAAGGCTATTACATTTCACTTTCCAGAAATCTACTTAATATTGGAGTGGAAATAAAACCTCTAGTGACTATCAGTCATCTGTGATTTGTTCTTGTGGAGTAGTCGATTTTAACTGTGACCAAAAAACAAAAGAGAGTGGAAAGAATCAGTTTGCCATGAGAGGGGTGTCAAAGTTATTAAAAAAAAAGAAGGAAAGACAAAAGAAATGATACCCACTGGAACCATTTTACAAGCCACATTCAGTATTTAATAATAATAATCTGCTGCTTTCCCTTGGACGGCACTGATGTGTTAAAGTTCTAAGGTGTGAGACAGAACCAGAGTTAGAAACTCCGACAGCGAGCGTGTAGAGAGAAGCTTAAAGCATGACTGAGAGTCAGAGAGAGGCTCGCTTAAGTGACAGTAAGCGAGCACTTTCTGTCTCGAAGATTTTCACACAGATTTTATAAGCTCTGCTTAACATCAGAGAGAGAAACACAGAGGATAAAATGAGGGCATAGAGATATGAAAATGTGACAAAAAATCTTTTATCTCTGCCCCCCCCAGTTCCCATTAGGCTATTACAGTGCAATTGAACTGCATTGAATTGTCGCTGGTCGTAAGAGATAAGAAATCCCCATAAGGAAATCTTAACGTGGGGGGTCCAGTGTCATATTATCAGATAAAAACCCATCGTTTATACTAAAGTACACATTTTCCAAAGGTCACTGGATGTAGCACTGACCACTGAGGTCAGCAAAGTGATGAACGAATGCACAATGGTAATGTGCTCGGCCAATTACAGCGAGAAAATGAATGAGAACATTTGATTAACATACAGATTATATAAAAATCTATGTTTCTTGTGTGATTTACATTGATGATTGTGATTACATTCTAGCTGGCAGACTTAAAGCAAGACTTAGCATATAAAACTACAATGTGTGTCTGTGTGACTTTAAAAACACTATTTCTGGAAGAATATTGAGCGGGAAAATCAATACCACTACAGCATCTGTAGCCTCACATAATCTCCTTCATGAATCATCATCTTAAGCGGTTAATGGCAGCCATGCTATCCCACCTGTCTGAGTGGGGCGGCCTCCCAGATTAGGACTCAATTTCTAGAGTAGCACCAGTGGAAAAATGACAAGTCACTGAACCGGCCTCACACCTGATTGGTGAGCCATAAATTACATACACTAAGTGTGTCCTGATTCAAGGACCGGATCTGATGACAGATGTGGCCTGTGAAGGTGAGTCCACAAAGCCAGAATGAACCACAAAAGACAGACGTGCCTGAGCCTCCAAGAGAGCAAAACTAATGGTGCATTTTAAATGCATTCATAATGTGCATTATTATGAATTGTTTAATAGTATAATTCTCTATTCCTATAGTTGTACTGTCCTTGCATGCCAAGACAAACAATATACCCCTAAAATGATGATAATAGTAGTAGATGAAACTTTTATCTCAAGGACCGATATACATGCAGCGTGACATTTGTGCCTGTGACAGAGACCACCTGCAGATCCATAAGGGCATTGCGCTGCTTCTCTGTATTGCTACGTGTCTGGTTTTTGTCCACATGTGTCTACATGGCCCTCCAACAGGTAACTCAATAGAACTGTTAAAAAACATAATCAAAGCACTTAATTGTGCCAGAGCTAATTAATCAGTTCAGTAGCAGTTAATATTGGCTACGCTCCCAAACCCCGCATAACCAACTGCATTATAAAAAAGTAAATCAAATAGCTGCGGTGGATTTTGAAAAAATCTAAAAAAGGAAAAGCAATGAAAATTCAAATTGATGTATTTAATGTGATTTATCTTTGTAGAATTGATCTATTACAATTGATATCATTCTGCAAAAGAAGTGATCATTTAAAGCTACATTATGAAACAACGGCATGTGCTCCAACTCTGATGACCAGAAAAGGGAAATAACCTCCGAAAAAATTAGAGATGAAAGCCTTCTCATCAGTTCTGAATGGAGTAATAATTGCAAGGAGACATCCAGTAGAGGTTTAGAATCAATCATCTAAAGTGGACCTATTCTCAGGTTGGACATTATGAAAGATAACATCAATAGATGGCTACATCTTGAATGAGCGCACAACAGATATTTGTCACTTCCTCATACTACTTTTACACCTTAACTAGCGTGATCATCACAAATGTGGCTGAAAAGCAGGTAGCAATAGAAAGCAGCATATCACATACCTCATCAGACTACAGCAAAAACAACATTAAACTTATTTTAAAAGGACTCTGCAATAACTTTCGTAATTAGATGCATTGTTTGATTCCAGAGCCGATGATGGATGTAGCTATGAGTGAGACATCTCGCTTTGCTTACCATCTCTGTTCAGAGTTGCACGTGTGCAGTACCGAGCAGGCAGCTGGCATGGCTCAGGCAGCAGCCGAGGACGATGTAGGAGAGGTTTCTGTTATCATAACTTTAACTTTAATCTCTCGTTCAAACAGAGCGCTGACTGAGTGATGTTTGAGGGGAAAAAAAGTATCAACAAACCGAGGGGTGAAAATTGTACATATCCACGGGAGTCTTGTGCTTCCATCACAACTGATTAACACCCATGACTACTACAGAGTCATCTGACAAATGACACAAACTCTATATGTTAGTGGGTTTTTTGTCCAGTTTAAAAAGGGGTGTTAGTTGCAATGTCAGCTGTGATGTTGCAAATGTTCTCAAAGTACCATTTGTTTCTGCACCACTACTAGTTACATATCAGGTTTCTGAATACACCACCGGAAGAACAGCTTTACTTGCAAAACATCGCATTCAAAAAACAGAAGGTGGCACGGAATGATATGTTCTCTTTAGACAGGCGATTCAGTGAGAGAACTTGTGGCTCTCTCAACTCTTGGACAGTGGTGCTGAACTTAGGACAGTCTTTCCCCGGAGTGGATTTATGTTGTGCAGAGTTAAAAAAAAACACAAGTTGCCTGAGTCTTTGAATAGCGGCAGTGTGAAGTGTGAATGCTGATGCACACAGTTGTGGCAGAAAACTATTCACGGTCAACTCGACTTGGAATACGGTCCGATATGTTTTTAGCTAAAGACATTTTGCCCAGTAGCCGGCAAAACAACACTGTGTCTGCGTGGAACATTTCCCAGGTGTGATGCGAGCATTTATCCCACCATCTGCTCTTAGTGACTGTGCTGAGAGTCCAGTTAGCCCAAAGAGACTGAGGATAGCACATAAAGGGGTGCTAAGTTCAAACCACTTAGATGTCATATTGACTTTACTGCATGGTGGGAAGTTGATTACACACTCACTACAAGCATGTGTGTGTGTGCGTAAGGGGGAGGAAAAAAGTGTGTGCCTTGGCTCCGACAACACGCTTTTGATGATGGTGGTATCACCCTTGAACACTCCTCTGCTGCCCCACCATGGGTGCACTCACACACACACACACACACACACACAAACACACACATATACACACAGCGGGATAGTTGACATTGCTGTTTAGATCGATGTGGCTGACTACAGCTGGCGTCAGTAACAACAGCGTTATATGACACACTCCCACAGTGAAGAGCTTCCTATGGTGTACCAGTCAATATGGGTTAATGGTGTAACGGACTGCTTCTCCCTTTCTCACCGTCTCTCACTCTCACTGTCGGCCCTTCGCTCTCTTTATAACCACACATACCCACACACACACACACACACACGGATATACACAAACATGTTGCAGTACCTGACTGCCCTAGTAACAAATCCTGCAGTAGTCCTTCCTTCCTTTAATGATTTGCTGTGTGTGCTCGAAGAAGATTCCCCGCTGAATCCATTGGCTTTGACTAAACTCGCCAACCTATTATTCTCAATGAAGGGCACACATTTACTGATGGGGGGAGGGAATAACAGATCGATAGCCAGCTAAAATAGACCATGCGATGGTAGCAGAGAAATGCACAAAATGTCAGTCGTAATGATAATCATTGATATGCTGCTGGATAATAAAAAAACCCCAAAAAACTCAGGTCTCTCAGAAAGGAAAGGAAATGACATTTTCTATGTTTAATGTCTCATTTTTCTCGGTCGGCTTGTCGCAGCATCATTTCCGCTTTAGACGTGGAGAGATATTGCACGGTTTATCTTCGCGCTAACCTGGCCTGCATGCAGTAAACATTCAAAACGAGAGCCCCTCTTATGTATGCACTTAATGTGTTTATTCACACGTATGTGTGCAAGCGTGCCCCGCTATTATATGCATCAAAGCAATTTTCATCAACATATTATGTTTACACCGAGCCCACTAATTTCAGTCGTCTCCACCATTTCCACTTCAAACAGCTAATATTCTACATGTATATATAACCCGTTTCATCAGTGTACACGCAGCCCATTTCCTCAACAAGCTAATCAAAAGGAATTTATTTTCCTTTGGAGTGACTGAGACGTGTTTACTCTTTAAGTTTTCACTCAGATAAATGGAGCCTGTGTTGCTTGTTGCCAAATCTGAGCTCAATAATTCGCTGACCTAATGAAAGCAGTTATTATTGTGAATCTATAATGGCTTAACATGGAACACAGGCGTTTCCCTACATCAGCAGCTATGCCGTGTTCAGCAGAAATACGCACTGATCATTACCGTTGATTAAACAACCCGCTGGATTCAGAATGATAACGACCAGGGGTATTGTGTGATAACGAGTTTAGGAAACGCTGAATGAGAGACGATGTCTTGTGCAGCTTTCAGGCAGATTGTGAGCGGATGGTAAGAATCCTGTTTTCGATATTAAAAACACATTTCTCTCTATGGATTCGTACAAAAACAGCTTGAGCACATTCGTTCATGATCTCTGAACCATGATAAGTGAGCTCCCTGAAGCTTCTAGTTGATCGCTCTTTATTTAGCAGACTGGATTTAACTCCGGATAGCAAAGTATAGCAGCGGGCTGCTCGACTGTCATTCAAACAGGGGGGGATTTCTGCAGCCAAGCTGTAGAGTGTTAGATTAGAAATTCATTCAAGCTATGATTTGAGACACAAAAAAAAATCAAAAATTAAAGGACAATCCACACTGGAAGCACTCTTGACAGTAGCTGGACAGAAAGTTTTATCAGATGTAGTGATCCAAACAGATTCCTGACAAACACACAGCGGGGGACCCTGTGCGTTTTTTTAATGCTTTTTCTGAGCTTGCTGTTGTTATTACTAAAGGGTAAACGCCACAGGAGGTCCTTTCAATCACAATCTCCTGCTTTCTACATGATATGTTAATAAGGCTATCTGCAGTGATTGATCAAGCACTCGCGTTTCTGTTTGAGCTGTCATGATACGTGTGGTTTGCCCACCCTCCGTTGTCATGGGGGAAAAAAAACAATAAATGACTCAATAAACAAAAACTAATTTCTGTACACTCCCCACTTCTCCCACTTCAAAACTATTTTTGTCCGGTAAATTTGTGATGTTACTCAGCGTGATGAAGACAGTTTGACCTGTCGCCGTCCTCTCAGCTCCTGAAGAGCTGCTGCTGACAGGACAGCTGCTTCTGAGGACATGACGGACAAACGTAGGCTGGAGTCTGTGCTGATTAAACAGATGGATGATCACACACCACGCTTTGCCTTTGATGCTGAGAGAATATGGAAAGTCTAAACAACTAACCGGCTACATAACTAAATAACTTACTGACCTGGCAAACACATTCACAGGATAAAGTTAAAGGAGACATACTATACTAATGTTCAGGTTCATGATTTTATTTTGGGTCACTACTAACTGCTACTAATAAGTTTACATGCATTAATGCTCAAAAAGACCACCAGTTTTGTCATAGCCCCCCCCCCCCCCCCCCCCCCAGGCATAAATAATGAATATGTGAGAAGATGACTTAGTGTGATTTCAAGACGTGATGGAATTAAAGGTGAGGCTACTGAGGAAGGCACTTCAGGAGAAATGTTTTCTTGTGGGAAAGAGGAGCTTCTGTATGTGAGGACCTACATAGAACAGTAAGGGAAAGGGAAAAAATGATAAAGCACAAAAGGTCTGCTCTAAATAATGTATAAATTCAGTTAAAAAATCTGACTATGTCATAATTAAAGTCAGTTAAATAGTGGCTCTATGAAATAATATCTATACCTCTATCTATATTTATATAGACATAAATCTCCAATTAACAATGTTGTTATTCATCATGACTTTATCATCAAAAATCTGATACCATGAATTTGAAAACAACCCATCTTAATATGTTTTTGTCAGGCGGACAACATTACATAGCTTATATTCATACTATGTCACAGTTGCCATCTACACTAGTGCAATTTCCTGCAATGGCTATTTGCAGCCCGCTGAGAGTCGGTAAGGCGAAACTCAGTGAAATAAAGGCGCCACTAAGAAAACTATCTGGCTGGAGGCATCGGAAAAAACTCTAGATGAATAAATCTTTCTTATGTGTAACATCATGTCTGAGGACCCGAAATCCCAGAGCAGGAGGCTGCGATCTTTTTTGCATCTCGTCCAATGGTTGGTGGCTACAGGGCTCCCGCCACAGTCTGTGCAAAGCCTTGCATCAAGTCAGCAAGATTTGGAAGCTCCTAGAAGTGTTCCTAATGGATTCTACACAAGTCTGCACAGCCGAGAGAGAGGGGGGAGAGAGGAAGAGAGTGAGAGAGGTGTGGGGGACAGAGAGAGAGGGAAACGGTGCAAATGCCAACACCAAAGGGAATGAACTTCCTGCAATTTTACAGATACACACACATTCAGGCACGGGCACGCACACATTACATGTTGTAATGCAGTGTAAAAAGTGATACCCCATAATAACCTATACATGGTGACATGGTAAGTATTGCCATAACAACAAGACTGGGGGGAAAAAAGCAAAAATACCTGTGACCTGTAGAACATGCAGTGGAACATGTACACACACTCACAGACACACACACACACACACACACACACAAACAGGCACACACACAATCTTTTTTCCCTCTTCTCCTCTGTATTCACATCTTCTTATCTTTAATCTCCCTCTATTGCGCTTCCAGAGTGGTCCCTATACAATCTCCAACAGGCATGTAAGCATGTGTGTGCATAAGTTACTGTTGTGTGTGGATGAGCCTGTATATATACATATATATATGTGTGTGTGTAGGTGTGCGTGTGTGCCTGTGTGTGCTTGTGTTTAATGTGCAGAGTCCCTTTAAAGGCTTTCCAAGTCATGTTTTTCACAGAAGTCCCTCAACAGGAGAGGAAACTCTGCAGCTAGCCTAGGGACTGAAAACGCACACTCGGCCTCTTTCTCTTAAAGTGTGTGTGTGTGTGTGTGTGTGCGTGTGTGTGCGTGCGTGCGTGTGTGTGTGTGTGTGTGTGTGTGTGTGTGTGTGTTGGGAGAGAGTGGGTGTGGGAGGTTGAGACTTTGAGGATGCTTTTTTCTACTTTATCTTAAAGTTAAATGTAGTGCTGGGAGTCAATTATCTGTTTTTCCTCTCTTGCTCAGCACACACAAACACACACACACACACACACACACACACACGCACACTCTCTCTCCAACTATTGTAGTGCATATTGTGCATAATAATCAGTTTATAATTAATAGGCCTCTTAAATTAGAGCAGTTCTCTTGTATTCTCAGTTAAGATGTTAAATGGGAATTGTATAAAAAGATCTTTTCTCCCGAAAATAATGAGCTTTATGGTCATTTGTATATTGGTCTTAAATAGCATTAACATATTTGTTCAATATAAATATGAACATATTTGTTAATAAAATGAAATGTACCATTTAGTACAAATGTAATCTTCATTATTGTGTTGTGTTTATATTGTATTATTCATCTCCAGTTATTTTAATCTAAAAGCTTATACTCTTGAATACAATTAACATATTATATATATGTTCCATCATAACAGTAATAAGCACAACGGCTGCACTGATGTATGTTTCCTGACATATGTTAATTGATTTACATGCCATTAATCTGAAGGCTGCTCTAGAGTCTTAAAGTAGGCCACCAGTCATTGTGTTTCATCCTTTGTGTCCAGAAAGGCCTTGAATCCTTGAGTTTCTTCTTATAGGTAGCAACACTAAACGAATGCACAGGGGGAGTTGCTGGTTGTACTTTCTTGTTGCTAAGCGACAATGGCAAACTCATTTGAGTTCAAAGTTTAAATATTTATAACTTTAGCATTTGGCACCGTCACTGCTAAACACATGCTAAGCTCGAGACTCCAGCTGGAATGTGCACCACGGCCTCGTCTACATTTTAAGAACCGGTGGAGGGAGGGGCCCTCATGGACACACAGCTGAGGGCTTTATCTTTATCATTTCCAACAAATCCACAGCTATGGCTGCAGGTTTAACTCCTGACAAGGCAACTCCGACTCTGATTCTGGAAGAGCGAAACAACGTATATAAATATTCTAAAAATGTTTCATGCCCTTTTGTTGAAACAGACGGAGACAATGGTGGGGGAGATGGTAGAATTACACGTGACAAAGAAATCCTCCATCTGGACCAAGATTCAGCTGAACACAAAATACCATCTGAACCCCGTCGCTGTTAATAAAAGATGAGTGAAGCGCTCCACTTTGATAATGAACTACATACATACATATAGCAGTAGGAAGGCCATGGCGCACAAAAACATTTGTTAAATTTATAATACTACCTTGTTGGCATATTTATGTTGTTATAATTGTTTTCAGTTTCATTTGTAATTTCTCTAATATAACTTTACGTTATGGAGTCACACATGTGGAGACACATTTGTCTTTATTTTGATCAGTCTGGTCAGTCAAGCGCATTGTGGCAACTGAGAAGGCTGGGGAACGTCTCTTTTTTTTATGCCGTATTAAAATCCACTCAAATATGGCCAACGAAAAAGTGATTAACATATGAACACTGCTATAAATTGTTACATAGAGTAGAGCCCCATTTACTGGCAAAATGTGTACATTTGTCAAACATTTTCTCTCGCTCAAGTCTGTGAAGGGATCAGGGTGCATCGGCCAACTCTAGCTTGCTTCTTGAATAAAAGTGAAATGTCGCTTTCTGGCTGTCCCGACATCCTCTCTCGTAGCGCTGCCTGCTCGTGCCTCGGCCCCCCGCTGACTCTATGGATTCGTTGCTGGAGAGAATTGCCCCACCAGCCGCAGGTTGAGGATCTGCTGATTTTCTTCCCTCGTTGTTTTGTGTCTATAGCCTTCAGTCGAAAATCTGATTGTAGATGTGTGTGTTTATTTTTATTTATTCTTTTTATTATAACTTAGTGCTATCAGTACTATTAAATGTATAATTAATAGAGGAAGGAAATGTTTTAAACACATGGCATCAAAACTGCATTAAGACTTTTGATGGTCTTACTGGAGACAAAAAAAAAAAAATCTAGAAAAATATAAAAATATAAAATATATATAAAAAAAAAAAAATAGACACCCCTCCCCCTCCGTCTGTTTATTTACCCCTCCCTCATCCCGCTCGCCATTTCTCTGCAAACCTCTCTCTCTGTCTGTCGCTCTTTCTGCTTCAGGGGAAATTAATTGATGATTATCTTGTCTTGCAGAGCTGGTTTGCAAACTTGCCTTTTTTATCAGCAAGGCCTCGCTTTCCACCACTTATAGCTTCATTTGGCCCTCCCTCCCTCCCTCCCTCCGCCAATCCCTCTCTTGGGCGACCGGGGTCTTATCAGTTACCTATGTGTTCAGACTTATGGTTCAATTTGGCTTCCTTTTAATAAAAGGATAGAACAGAGGAAAGATTTGTTAACAGAACCGGCTTTGTTAACTGAGAGGAGCTGACAGACAGACAGGGGAGACGGGTTGTTAAGACCAATAAAAAGACGGGGCTGAATAGATTCTTTGTTAGTGTGAATTAGTTTAAACGAACAGAAGCGGAGAAAGAGGAAGAGGGAAAAAAGGTAGTGTGTGTGGGGGGGGGGAGATGGTGAGATTGTCTAATGATTTTGAATTCATATTTTATCAGTGAAAAACTGATATCCACCTAGTTCAGCTCATACAGAGTTCAGTTTAGTGGGAGAAAATGGGGGAAAGTTTATATTTGTGACGCAGCAGAAACCTATGGCCTGCCCTGTTGACCTGTTAGTAAACCGGCATCGTTATGTTGTCTGCCACAAATACAGAGGACAGTCGCGAGCATATCCTCAATGGGCAATCACAACACAACATCTGAGAAGTATTCTGGGTTTTACACCATTACACAGATAGCGTCGCAGAAGCTCGTAAAAGGGCCATCACGAATGAGTTAGCAAAAATCATATGCAAGAATATGCAGCCAGTTGGTTCTCAACAATCATTTCGTGAGAGGGTTTTTAGGTCCTCTTGGCCGAGAAGATGCAAACAATCTTAAAACAAAAGGATAAAACAGCCGCACTTAACATAGACGGATAGACAATGCTGGCCACACTCGCTTACGTGTTCAAGTACAAGGTACAAATAATTGCGATGACGATGTGTTAATGGACCTGTTATCAAAGTTGATGCTCAGAAGGAGAATTTGATTTGAGACAGGTGTAATGTTAAGTTAATCAAATAAAAGAAACTCTAATAAATCTTACAGGCATAAAGACACTGTAGCAAAGCCCGCCAGTTAAATACCAGGAGTGATCACACAACCGATGATTGATCTTACATAAGCAAAAAAAAACACGAAGCCTTTAAAAAAATAATTCCCTTTTTGATGCACAAATGCGATGTTCTGCACACACACGCAATCACCTCCATAAACACATACGTCGTTATCTCACAGACACGAGTACAGAGACCAGTTTAGAACACGATGCAAGAAAAAGTGATTACACATTGGCAGAAAAAAAACGTCAATTATACCCACACACGCGCACACTCACACACGCACACAATCACAACCGCTCCTGAGGCAACACACTTTAGAATCCCCGCAGATTTGAAACGGAACAATGAGAAAAATAAATTTAAAACAAAGTGCTTCCTGCAAAAAGGTTTAATGGCTATCAGGTGTGCTTTCACCATACACACATTCAGGAATAAACAGACACACACACACAAACACACACACAAAACAATATGCAGTGTACACAGACAGAGTAAGATAAAGGTGAAACACACACACACACACACACACACCTAGGGGAGTAAGTGTGTATATCTGGTCTCTTGAGTTTGTCTTTGATATTTAGAGTTCATGATTCATAGATGAACTCTTATGCAAGCGTAATGGAACACTCTGTGTGTGCGTGCGTGCGTGTTTGGTGTGTTTGAGTGTGCGCATGTATGTGTGTGTTCTCGGCTGTGTGTGTGTGCGCATCTTCAAAAGGTCAGGCTAAGCATTTGTGTCGCATCCCACCAGGCATGCAGACATGGAAAAGTCTTGTATGCCACGCTCATAAAACACACGTAAGACACACAGCAAAACAACACGCGGCCAGGAAGTCCTCACGGTGAGCAGCTATGTGAACATCCACCCCTTTGTGTAGTGATAAGAGTACAGGACACACACACACACAAGTATAGACTATGCATACATTGGCAGTTTATACATTACAGTGGACCATGGACGACCGAGACAAAGGCTCTTGGCTGTGAGCCAACAAATGAACATTTTAATCTCTTGATATGTCTGTAAAGCACCGTTTGTTCCACTTATTTTCGATCAAAAGAAGAATCAGCCCCTTGTTTTCTCTGGGCCATAAATAGACACACACAATCCTTTAAAAACCAAACTTCTGACCCCCCCTCAAAAAACACCATCCGATTGATATGAAGTCAAGGAATGATTAATTATCAACATCCGAGCATGTCATCACAGTAACTGCAACCCTCCTGTCATTTGGATACCTTCTGATAAACTGGATAATATTTCTAAATGCAGCTCTTTTGGTGTGTACTTCATGCGATGGTCGCTGTTAGTCACATGCCATTTTACAACATGGTTCAGTCACTTTGCGGGTCACATTTGTCATCACTATTGACTCGAATATCATCAGTGTATCAGATCAGCCGCGGTTCATGCATCACGGTGCGCGCTCGTACAATGTCTTACCTTCATATACAGCTTTGAAGCCCTGTGCACTGACGGCGAAGTCTGTGGTAAACCACAAGGCCAGTATAGATCCACTGCTGACTATAGGGGAGGGCAGCATGAATCCTGACAACCTGAAAAAAACAGAGAGAACTCTTTGAGAAAACACGTCTCTGAAATGCAGCACGACAGTTCACTGTTGACTCCTGAAAGCAGACAATAAGGCAGCATAGAATCTGAAAACCTGAAACTCAGAAAAACAGATTTGTACTTGACAAAAATATGACAGTGTGTTTTTTCAGTGTGGATCCGGCTGATGTTCTGGTAAAGACTCCAGCCCTGAAGCCATGAAGACCCCCGTTGGCCTGAGAACACATTGCTTCAAGATCTTCCCTTTTGTGTTTTCCCTGACTCAGCGCCACACTCAGGTCTCAGCTGTCTACTTCATTGAGGAAAAAAGGAAAGTGAAGGGAGTGATTCTCCTGGTCTCTCTATGAGTTTGATACATCTTTAAGCCACAGCGCACAAAAGCAACTATCA
The DNA here is from genome assembly GCF_900880675.1 of Sparus aurata. NCBI lineage: Eukaryota > Metazoa > Chordata > Actinopteri > Spariformes > Sparidae > Sparus > Sparus aurata. The sequence goes on from NC_044190.1 coordinate 29,076,271, forward strand.
CTTCATGATAACCAAACTTGTGGTGAGCCCAAACACTATGACATATAAAACAAGCCCGGGAAGATAGAAAGAGGTTAAACAATTTGGGGAGGATCGTGAACAAGCAAACAAAAACGGAAAGAGAAATTGAAGGGGATGAATAATCTAACCAAATGAAGTAAATGTTAATCTGTTAATCAAATGAAGAAACATCCATACAATGTAGAAACTAATATCTGGCATTCATGCTGGAATTGCTGGAAGTTTGGACATTTTAACAGAAGTGTATACAGTAGCTATAGTGGACAAAGAACCAGCATATATATATATAGCTCAACAAAGACTCACTCTCATAATACCTTTGAAGATCCCATCCACACATGTCTTATTAAGGCATACAAAACATTCTCCAATATGGAGACATAGTTTCTGCCGGAAAAAAAGGGTACACATCACTTTAAAACCCTTTAAATGGCACCCACTCCTTTTCCTTCATTAAAAATACCAGAATACATGCATATGGAAATATTTTTTATTTCACAGGTGCGCCTGCCAGTGACTGTGAAAACGACCTTCGAGTGTCAAATATTCACCCGCGGGAACAGGAGGAAGAAGAAAAATGAATGGAGGGGGACTTACTGTTGTTCATTCATCCGCTCAAATTTTGTTTTACAGCATCAACTTTGAGTTTGTGCATGTTTGCCAGGTGTTGAACTCTGCCGTGATTCTAATAGTTAGCATCCCTTGGTGGGGCCAAAAAAGAGGGGAGTGTCCAGTTTGATGATCTGGACTGAATCTGTGCAATTTACAGGTATGTTGTTTCAGACCAGGAACTACACGGGGCTGAGTATTAACACCTTCAGGCTTAATGCTGCCTCAGGAGATTCACCTTAACTAAGCTCACAAACCACACATCTTTTCCTGGGTTTCTGGTGAGTTCCAAGTTCAGTCAGATGCCAGGTGAATAAAAACAAAAACACGCATGTGGTTGGCGTGTCGGTCGCCAGCCAGCTCACACAGTTGGGAGCTGGGACATTGGCTTTTTGGGGTAAATAAACGTGTAAGCAGCGAGAAAATTAACTTTGCTGTCCGTCTAAAACCACGGTGTAAAAGACACAGTATAGAAATATGCTGTTTAAAAGGGGCACGATGTGGTTTTGGAGTAGATTTACAATATTAATGCGGTAATAATACAAACTCAGAAAGAAGATATAACGGTCCCCTGTTCGAAGCTAAAAAAGGTTGTAGAGTCAAACGGTATGAAAATGTGTTCTCCTCTTAAAGGTCCAGCCGGTCAGTTTCAGGGGGAATGTTTGGCAGAGTACAATATTCATAATCATGTATTCATTCTTGTATAATCACAAGTAAGAATCATTGCGTCTTAATTACCTCAGAATATTTTCTTTTTATATCTACAGAGGGAGCACTTGTTTCTACAGTAGTCTAGAATCTAAAAAAACAAACAAACATTGGCTCTGGAGAGTTTTAGTGTGTTTTCATCATTCTGTGCAGCCAAATCTAACACACTGCTCCTTTAAGGGAGGCAGCAGCAAGGGTTCTTTCCAAAAAAAAAAAGGAAAAAGGACTTGCTTGTAGAAAACACAATAACTGGCTTCTAACAATGTCTTTTTCAAATAGGTAAACACAAGAAGGAATGTTGTAATGTCTTGTTTCTCTGTGTGTTGGGCTGCAGAGGTTTTCCTGGGTGCAGCCAAAAAAGTGTCAATTTTGATTATCCTTTACTGGTGACATTGCTCTGTTGGCTTATCCAAAGCCATGACCTCCAGTGCACACCGGGCTGGTTTGCAGCTGAGGGTGAATGGTTAACACTGTATGAGGATTAGCACAGCCAAATTTGAGGGTTCTGTTTGACATGGTGGATTGGCCCCTTTGGGTTGGGGGCAAGTTGGTTCCCCAAAAGAAAGGCGGAAGCTCTCACGCACCCAGTAGGTCCACAGTATGCCTTAATCCTCACCCTGAAGCTCCGGGTGGCAAGAGTCAGGGTCAGGTATTTTAGAAGAAACTCTGAGCAGAACCGCTCTTTCTTTGTAGTTAAAAATGCCAGTTAAGACGATTTGGGAATCTGATCAGGTTAATAGTGGGTGTCGCCCCCATGTCTGACTTTGAGCAAGAACAAGACAGGACGAGAGGGAGTAAATATACAGTCTGTCCTGCGAACATGTATGCATCCTCCAGGAAGAGCTGCAGAGTGTGGAAAGGAGAAGGAGACAGAGAGAAGAAGACGTCTTGCTTATTCCTTTATTGCTGACTCTGACAAGCAGTGGCAAAAAGTAATCAAATATGAGTTTCCAGATTTCGATTTTGGTTATGCATCATTTCAATATTTATGCACTTTATTCTGTCATTGTTCAAGCAGTGCAGGACAATTAAATAGCAATTAGAACACCATTCTACTTTCAAGTGTCCACGACAGCAGAGTTAAGCAGCTCTTGATGTATCCAAGTCAAGAGAAGGCAACGATTTGAGGAAAGAGATGGGACACAATAAATCGTCAGTGCGTACAAGTATGCAGCAATGAAAGGGGAGGAGAGACGAAACCAAAGGAAATGACAGGAGAGGGCAAAAATAAAAGGAAAGAGAGAGCGCTGGCACAATCAAAGCAGTGATGACAGCGAGTCTTGTGACAGCCATTTCATGGGATTCACTCTTCATCATTTGAAAGGTCAACCAGGTCACAACTGAGAGGTGAGCCGAGGTGACACATAAAAAAGTGGGGAATGGAAGTGAGAAAGGAGAAAAGAGGCAGGCGAAAATATGGTTTGGGGAGAGAAAGGAGGATGGACCAAAAAAAAGGGGTTAAAGTCATTTAGCTACAAAGCAAGACAGAGGACAGTGGAAACAGAGAGAAATGAATAATTTTAATTCAGGTGGCCTCAAAGCAAGGACACGAAGGACGGACAGGACGGGATGAAGGGAGCGCACGGAAAGTGACAAACAGAAAGAGGGATGAGGGAGGAGAGGAGAGGAGAGGAGAGGAGAGGAGAGGAGGGAGAGGGAATTGAAGAAGGACAGGATGGAGAGGGGCGTGAGGTCCGCGGTGAGACGAGACAAGAAGAGGGAGGAGGAGCTAGATGGAGGAGAAATGTTTTGCTTTTTTAGAAAAATGTAAATTAGATTTTTTAGTTGACTTTATTTAGCCACAGCAGTGTTTGGCACCTCAGATGTATCTTTCTTATTTAACTGTATGCACTGAGTTTTTGGGGGTTATTTGTGTTAGAAGTATTTTTGAGACTAAGCACGCTGATCCTGTGGTAAGACTATTGAAATGCTGTGTGCTGCTTACACCAGTAGAGGGTAGGTCATGCTTACACTTACAGATTCTGTGAGCAAAACTCGAGAAGCAAGCAGCGAAATCCATGATCGTTATTTTTCATTACGCTGCACAATAAAATATTTGAGCTGTTGTTTTGTCAAGTTGTGTTGATGACAGACGCTCGTACTTGCAGTCACTTCATATTTTTTACAGTAATGAAGTCCAACTACATTTTATCATTATTATTGTTAATATTATCATTATTGATTAAAGAGCACTTTCAGAGAAAAGCACATTCATTAATTGATTCTTTTAACCGACCACATATTCACATACATGCTTGTTGGGATCTGGTAATACACACGCAACAATCAATAGACTCATTTTGTGTGGAAACCCCCTTTTTTTATTCACTCCTCTTTGAGTCAACTGTCTGGCTCATCTCTACCGTGTGAGGAAATAGCCAATATCTGTGATGTATTTCATTGTATTTTCATCAGAATTCTTCAAATGAATCGCCCCCCTGTTGTAACTTGACATATCAGAAGTTCAAAACAGTCTCTTTTCCAGCCGTTTCTTATTGTCTTATATAGAAAACACAGTACAGCATTGTTTGGCACATTAAAGTCAAAAGATGTGTTGACCCCAAAATTCTCTACTCACCCTGATGCTGACAGAAACATTGCCGGAGCCACACGTAGAAAAACTACATTGTAGTCTTCTCCTAAACAACTGAAGCTGATGAGGTCTTGCTTTAAGAATGTGAGAACGTCTAAAAAAGAAGCCCCAAAATGCCCCCAAATTGATTTAAAAAGACATTATTTAGAACCTCAACGCTCGGGCGGGCTCGTGCACCCACGTTAGACAGGGTGTACACCGATGCTCTTAGCTTGGCAGCTACAGTGTAAATAACCTATTTTCAAATCAATTTGGGATCCTGGAGGTTCCTGCTTCAGTTGTTTAAGAGAAAGCTGCTCTACTGATTTGCTCCAGACATTTCTGTGAACTACACAACATTACCTGACTCTCCTTCGGTATCGGGTAGAGAGCGGATAATGACTGAAATTTCATGTTTGGGTGAACTTATTTGTGAAGTGCTGTCAAAATAGTGTAACTTAGCTAACAATTTGTGTGATTCAGTAGCCCCTTTCTTTTTCCAGTTGAAGTGATTTCAATTGTGGTGCTGTTTAATTACAGGTCATTTAGCTAATTATACACTCAGTATATTACATCCAACTAAAGCAAGTGCAGAAAGGTGCTTCTGCTATTTAGCTTAAAACCATAAGAAATCATAATAATCAGAAACAACAGCTCTCAAACACAGTTTCAACAAACAGACATCATAATCTGCATGATAATAGTATTTACTGCAGGAGCTATAAAAAAGTGGCAACTGAGTGTACATTGTGTTCATACAGTAGATGTCAAAGCACCGCAAAGTCTCTGTTTGTCGCCAGCTTTCTATTGGTGACAACACGAGAAAAGGCCTGAGTTTATGAAGCAGCAGCTTTTGTGTCAGATGTAATGCTATAATGCTAAGTCCATTCATGTGAGCTTTCTGCTATTCCTACATTTTTATCAAATGCAGTTATAATATATGTTCTTTCTGGGATTCTGTTGACTGCATGTGATTGGTCTTTCTACGTCTACGTCTAGTGAGTGAACCATTCTCTTACTTTTTTCAGGCTGTGTGCGCTGCACTTTTCAGCGCGCCTTCTATTTTTCTCAACCAGAAAAGAGAGCTGCCCGGTCACAGGCTGTAATAAATCACCTTGGTGGCCCACAGGGGACAGACGTTGCATTCCCATATTAATATTTCACCACTCGACAAATAAAATGTGAATAAAGTGAAATTGGTATAACTAATTATTGGGCGCTCCTATATTTTTAATTTCATGGGCGCAAGAACTCCTTCCGAGGGCATTTTTTGCTCTAGGCCAAGGTTAATTTTTGACACCGGTCGGAGATTTAGAGAGAGGCTGGCTGGGACTCTTATTGATCACAGAGGTACTGGCTGCACTGTCTGCTACTGAAAACTGCAAAGTAAAAAAAAAAAAAAAAGTGTTTGTGACTGGGCCTTTAACAATCCCTGGCGTTAATACGGATACAGATTTACCCTCAAACTAGTTTATTTATAAATTACATTGATTAGAAAAACATGTCACACTACCGCATTCCACACATACTCATAGGAACGGTTATAAATCATCATAAGCAGCGCAAAATGTTCTCGTTAAACTAAATGGATAGCTTGAACCCGAACACGAGCATTATCATCTCCCATTTTTCTGTTTGTCTTTGGGAATAAAATGGCACAGCGGTTTGAGTCTGAAATAGAGGACTGACCAGGAGACAGATGAGGAGACACACACACACACACACACACACACACACACACACTCACTCACCAACACGCGCACACACACACACACACACACAATTGTCAGTCAGTGAGTCAGTCAGTTAGTCAGCCAGGTAATGAGCAGTAATCGTCTTGCTGTCACTGTACTGATGGACTGACATGTTTCCATATCCCTGTCTAGTCTCCAGCTCTCTCTCCGTCTCTCCACTCCCTCTTCCCCCCGCTCTCTTTCCGTCTCGCTCCCTCCCAATCACACTGATCCTACGGCTGTCTGACATTTATGCGAAAATAAGTGATCCGGTTTAAAGACTATGTGACCGTCGGTCAACTGTCCAACCAGTCAACCAGCTTATGTAATCAGACAGCTACTCAGAGATTCCAGCCAGCCGGTCATTACAGTCAACCGACCAACCAGCCAGCTTGCCTGTGTGCCTTTCTGTTGCCGCGTCCATCTGTCTGGCTGCCCATCTGTATCTGCCTGTTTAACAGTCTATCTCTCTCGCTCTGCCTGCCAGTCTATCAGACTGCTGGCATGTCTGATGTTGACAGGCTCTTATAATGCTGGGATTAATGTTTAGATTGGATGGTTGTACAGTAATAAGGCATACCATGGCACCGAAATAGCATCAGGGTTATTTTCATCACCATCACATGAACTCTCTTCCACAGAATAGACAGAGGGGAAGATAAAAAACAAACCTTGGTGTTAGTGTAAATGAACCGGTCGCCCAAAATATTGCAAGTGATGCAGTTTGGCAGCATTTCAGATTTGTACAAAATCAAACGGGAGACGAGAACTATTTGGTGAAGCCGTGTGTAGGATGTCAATGATGGAAGATGGGAGCGCTTCAACACTGACATTCGCTTCTCGGAGTCAATGACCCTCTAGCTGTGGAGATGATATGTATATTCTCAAGTTCAACAGCTCTCTCTATTCTCCGAATGCAGCTGCAGTCCATGACCACGGACTAGCTGTAACCTGTCTGAACAGTCATTAATCAAAGTGCAAAGTGTGTGTGGGGAACACCCTATAAAGACAGGTAGAAAGGTAAGGTTACACGCATGGTAACATTCACAAGTGCGTTTGATGTTGCATGATGAAAATACTTGCATTAGTGAGCTGCCGATGTGTAAGGGCCAACACGGTCTCATTCCAAACTTGTTAAAGTAACAGCAGCTTGGCCAGTGGCTTAACTCTCAAACTACGATGATCTACCACACTCTAGCTTCAGTTTTTTGGCGTGAAAGGTTCCACGGTGTAGTTAGCAAAAATATGTAATATACAACATCTGATCAAGACTCCAAAATTACTTGGTTACGATTAGGAGATGTCAAAAGTGTTGCTAGAGGGGTACCTACTTTGCCAGACTTAGAAGTGTTGGGCCACTGACGAGGCTGCTGTATCTAACACATCGGGAGTGAGAACAGTGACCGCTTTGTGGCACGGTACTGTGTAACAAAAGGCAGGGATGCAAAACTCACCTTTGAACAATCTTTTCCCTTTCTTGACTATAATTGAACCCTTTATTAAAGTGAGCCAGTGATACTTTACACCTGGTAAAGCTGGCACACCTGAAAGACAGAGCCCAGGGTGCTTTAATTAAATTGGTATTTTGGTGTAAAATATGCTGTTTTTCCAAAAACAGACATCTAAGAACACCGTCTGTTTTATAATCTCAACACCACTCCTCTTATCAGTAAAGTGAGAACACAGCGCCACTGAGCATTTATTAAAGAAAATAGCAGGTGCACTTAGAAGCACCCTCAGCATGTAGTACTGAGTGCTGGCTGGTGCCATTAGAATGGACTTGTTAAGTTACGCTTGTATTACGGAATGATTTTAAAGTGGGTTTTGCCGGTTAATTGTCGAATACACAGTCAGTCTGCTTTACCTTTACTTGATTCCTCCTTGACTGATTTCAGTACAAGACATCGTAAGTAAAACAATTAAACGTCGCCTCCCTTATCTGTGAATGTATACATCTACATCTACATCAAAGCCTGGTGACTTCTAGCATGTCCTTGCAGTCTTCTGGTAAATGTGGCTTACAAGTGGTCGACCAAGCAGAACATTTCAATAACTTAGCTCTGAAGAGTCATTTTCAGACAGCTCTCTGCGGCTCGCTGTAATTTCAAGTCACTCAACTCATGTGGAATAGTTGATACTTGAATACAGAAAATGTGTACAGCGTTGATGTTTGACATCTGCTGCGACCTTGTCCTTCCCTAAAAAGGAAGGAGTGTGGGGGGGGGGACAATACTCATTCCCCCTTGAGGAGAACGGTAGATTCGGCGTCCCCGCGGGTGGATGCAGGGGTGGAAGTGAGGCTTTTTGAAACGTTACATGAACATCAGAGGCAGCTAGTGACAGCATACAGTAGCTTCAAAGGTGAGTGATATAGCAGCAGACATGAAGCAAAAGAGTGAGCAGAGCGCTGACGGCTCGAGGGTGTAAGGCATATATGTTGCAGTGAGAGGAGTATGCCATGGGAGTTTAGCTGTGGGCTCGAGTCTGCTTCCTGAAGTCACAGGCTTCATTTCAGGTAGATGAAGAGGAAACCCCTCGATCCAAGCTGCACACTAAAATAATCTATTCTTTCTTATTTTTCTTTTTTGCCACAAAGCATCTAGGTGGCAGCATTAAAGAGTATGCAGGGGCTGTTGGTGAAGGTGGTCTCATTTGTTTAAGGTAAGTATAGCACTGTCTCTTAATTAATGTAGTATTGACTTATTGATGTTTAAATGTTGATCCCGCTTCTCTTCTCCTTAAGGATTTATGTTGAATTTGACCAGTACTGACTGAATGTATTTCAAAACACTCTACTTTCAGCTCTAACGCACTGTTTTCAAGCAACGGCCGTGACACCGCTTATCAATCACACCTTAACGTGGCTAAATTAAGAGTGATATCGGCAGCCTTGGGATTTTATCACCTCACAGGCAAAAAAAATACAGACGGTTATCAGATGAGATCCACTGGACAGCAGGAGGGCCTCACAAGGAAGTGAAGAGACGACTTGTTTAGGGACCATTATAATGTGCTTGACCAAGGCGCTTAACATCGTGTAGCTGGAGCAACAGATGGCTGAGGTGGGATACTCATAAAGGTGTGCACTGAGAGGGCTTAATGAAGTGGAAAACAAACAGCAGATTTCCACTGACCATGTCAAAGTAAAGCTTTCCAAAAGCCTAACTGATCATGACTAAGGCTCCGATTTATTTCTGGTTTGTTGTGTGTAATCAGCCTATCTTCCTCAGAGAAACGACAATATAGGTCAACAAATCAAGCACCTCCTTGCAACTCATATTGGTGTTTGTTCTAAGACAGGAAGTTAGGAGACCATATAAGGAGGCAGTCAGGGATGGTGAACAGATTAAACAAGTACAGGACTTTAATACAGTGGACGGCTTTTCCTGTCCAGAGAGGAACCAGAAGTCAACCGTGAGTTTTCCAACTTTCTAAGACGATAAAGTAACGCCAAGTGCATAATGTTACATGTTATGTTCTTAGGTAACATAGGTATGTTTGTAAAGGAACTGAAGCAAAGTAGTTACACGTGTCATTGTTAGACTGCATGGCCATGTTATTTTGGGAACAGCATAACATGCTGTCTCAAGGGCTCTGAAAAAAGGACCTTCTCAGTCGTTACAGTATGAGGATGTTTTGGTGTAACAGTCCACCTTCCATCAAAAAAAAAGTGACTGAAAAACCACTTTCAAATGCAGTTTTGACGGTTGAACACAAGTAGCAAGTCTCCTTTTGATACATATTTGCAAAAATAATTTAAATTTTCTAGAAAGTTAGTCAAACGCGCGTTCAAATCACCCGGGTGTTCTAGGTATTACATTATTGTACCCTATAAATGATAAACATCTGATTACTTGTAAACGTGCCCAGTAAAAATCCATGACAATCGGAGCTATGAAAACCAAACAAAGTCAGTTCAGCACATGTGAAGCCACGTGGCTGTCCACTGGTACTATAGAACTGTTTTCTTTTCCCCTCAAAAAATGACTTCTCTGAGAGATAACAGCAATCTATTTATCTTGGTTTTGTCATATATCCACCAACTCTTGACACCTAGAAAAACAATCTGTCTTCCACCAACCAGAGGCGATCTGAACATAAACTCATAAAACAAATATTATTATTTTCCATTTCGTGGAGTATTTGGCTTCTTCTCGCCGGTGCTAGATACACCTAACACTTGTACAGTAGATGTATGTTCCTGGGTGAAACTATTTGTTTTGACCTGTCATTCTGGGAGCGCAATCCATTTTTTTTTTTCAGTCCGTCTGGTGGAACACTAGTCTATCAGTGACAAGACGCAGCTCAGAGTAAATGGATAGACAAGAGGCACTTGTTGTGGAGAAGACAGAGACTGAGAGAAAAAGAGAAAGGCAGTGAGCAGATGAAGAATGGAGCACACTGGCAACAATACACAACCTACATTTTCCAGTGGGGGAGAGATCTCTGCTGAATATAAAAAGAGAAATGAGAGGAAGCAGGATGAGGGTATGGACGGTGCTGTAAAGTAAAGTAGGACATTTGTTTTAAATTAAAGGCTTAGTTGGCAGTCCTCCACTGTAGACAGTATGTTGGGAGAAGCAGTGTGGGATAAATCTGTAAACAGCAGTGGTGTAAATCTCTGGCAACTGGGCTGCGAATTTTGGGAAATTTGCGAAGCCAGATAGAGATACACTTAACACTCTCTCTGTGCCGCTGAAGTTAAAAAGAAAAAAAAGAAAGAAAAAAAAAACAGAAGAAGAGAGAGAGAATGGCCTTAGGCAAGATGGGCCATTTTTCCTTTTTTAGTCTCCCTCTGTGTTAACACTTAATACATATTACTGAAGCCATTTGAAATCCTTGTAACTCCCACTGTAAACCCCACCGGATCATGTTTATAAAACTGCACAGGCCCAAACTAAACTCTTGGAGATGTGAGGTTCATGAAAACAAAACGCGGTAAATGTCTTGTTTTCCCGACCGCTCGTTATGTGCGGCACCTATTAAGGATATATTAAGTTGTATTTATGGATAATTAGCTCGCCGGCTTAATTGTAGACCCCTGGCTATAGAAACAATTTGACAGTCTACCCAAGGCTAGCTACTGTAGCCTTAAGCTGGCTTTTTTTAAACAACACTTTTAAAAAGGGACTTTAAAAAGTACTATTGGGAATGTTTAATGCAGTTTCTTTTTTATTTGTTGTTAGAGAAGCGAAGAGAAGAGAAGAGAAGAAAAGAGAAGAGTGGAGATTTTAGGGAAGATTTGTTTTCCTGGGCACGTTCCATGCAGACAAACGGAGCAACAGACAGACAAACATCTATTTCTGAACAGGGAATTACAGTTCTTTTGCCTACGGGAGCGTACATCACCCACTGAGATACATAAACTCATTCACCCACACACACACACACACACACACACACACACACACACACACACACACACACACACACACACAAACTAGGGAAAAATACAGGAAGAGAGAGGTACAAATCTACGTGGTGGCAGTGCCGCAGTGTTTTCCGGAGCTGAGCGCCTTGCTCAAGGGCACGTTGGCAGGAGGTGGCACTTGATTTGTGCAATAAGAGGTGTGAGAACCCCACTGATTGTCTGGTGTCCTCAAGCGAATTCCTGCTGCGCAATCCCCTTATATTCAAAACAGGAACCCCACCCACCCCGAGGAACCCCACCCACCTGTCAAGCTGTCTGTCTACCTGAGTGGGACTGTCAACAGAGGCCTGTGTGTTGTGTGTGTGTGTGTGTGTGGGAGGGTTATCTATCCGAACTTTTGAGTCATTTTTCCACATTAAATCACAAAATTAACAGAGAGGCTTGTGCTCTTTCTACACTGATTTACTATCTTCTTATACGACAATCTCACTCCTAAATTAAGTTTTCAAGAACAAGGAAATGGGAGGTCAATTTAAGTCAAAAAAAACGAAGGAGGGGTCATTACGTCGCCGAATCTTGCTTTGGTGCCAGACTGTGTGGACAGCTGTATTTAAGTCTACTGGAGATGCATGGAGAAAATCAGTTACACCCAACGTATCTACGTCGTATGACTGAAGAAAACACCCCCAGAAAATGAGAGAACACGCTTCATAGAGTAGATTAACGACTGATCTCAGAGAATAGGTTAACGACTGATCTTTTCCCCAAATGATTGACAGGGATGATAATATTGTGATCAAACGGGGCCGCTCTGAGTGATTTCCACTGATGAGACTGCAATTACACTGCAAACAGGAGCCTTTCCTGAACAAAGTCAAGGGACAAACATGTCGATAAAAATAAATCGGCTGTAGATATGCTCTCTGGAGATGTGTTCTTTCTAGAGGCATTTCTTCATCAGAAGCAATGCGACGTAGATATGTAGGTTTTAGTGCGTCTCTCCATGCCTCTCTCATAGGCTTCAATGCAGCTGTCGGTACAAATTTAGATCCTGTGACATAATGAACCTTCCTTCTTTTTAAGGTCCCGCGACACAAATAAGGAAATTAGCTCACTTCCGGTTTCATTTTACCTACATCATTGTACTCCCATTTGTCATAAACTTGTGTTCATTTATGTATTTATTTAGATGAACAAGCCAAGGTCAAAAATAAATGTGGCATTTTACATGAAACCATACGCTTCGAAATCTTGACAAGGGTTCTACTTTTGTAGCATTTTATTTGCGGTCCGTTGTGCTGACAGTGAGTTGAAGGTTTTTACCAAGACTGGAACCTTCATATTTTTACTTTGCTTTGAACTTTCCTGTCAGAAAATGCAACACCTCAGTATTTCCAGTAGCTCTCTGTGATCTTTGGTTTGCTAATTACCACAGGAAAGTATTATATATGTCTCTTTCTCAAAGACATATAGTCTCAGTTTGCGTACAAATCACATTCCTGTCGAATTAATATATGCTGCTTCAGTATCTTTCAGTATCCTGACTTGCAATTTGCATAAGTTATTACAATTATATTGCAAAAATAGCCTGCACTAAAATTGCTAATTGCTTTGCAATTTTTGGAGAAAAGTCGACATAATTTTAGGTCACAATAGGTACAGAAAAGCTCCACAAAATCCCAGAGGGACCAATTTGTCTGAGCTGTGGTTAGGAACAGGAGCAGGGCGGCGGGATATTGTGAGTAGGCAGCTGGCATCGAGCCACATCTCACTGGGTCGTAGACCATTGTTTTTCTATCTGTGAATCTGGCCCTAACATGGGTCACTGGTTGCTTCAAGTGGGCCCTCACAAGATGATGTTTTATTGAATGGGGATCTCAGGTTGAAACAATGAGGTTACGATAGGGGGTCCCATGCGATAAAAGCACTGATTTGCTCCTAGATGGCAAGATAAGGCAGTGCATTTAGTCATCGGACCATAAAGAGGGCAGCTCTGTTTCTGTAGTGAGGAATTGACTTATATGAAGCCTGAAAAAGACATTTTGTCCAGCCACCACAAAAGCAAACATTTCACTTCAACTAAAATTCAGTTTCGCACTTTACCTGACTGGTAACACCATGGCGCATGGGTCCAAAAACTTTAAACTGTGGAATTTAAACTAATCATGACCTGGAGACACACAGACTCACAGAGTTCACATGTGGCAACACAGATCTGACTGCACTTTCTGCCTAGCAGCAGCATCAGCAAGGGTTTGTGGGTATCCAGACTGCTGGCTGTTAGCCAACACTCTGGGTCCTTCAGACTAAAGTACTCTCTGTCTCTGTGTCTCACACACACAAAAACACACACGCACCAACTCGCTATTGTTTCCAAGATTATACAGGCGTAATGCACGTCACACACCTACCACCTCCCGGACCCTCATATTCTGTAGTGTTGCACTGTCGCAAAAACAACTAGATAACATAACACGCATCTGTCAGTCAGCAGTGTCTGATTTGAACAGCACACAACAGATTTTTTTTTTTTCAAAGGTAAAAGAAAAAAGCATAACTAAGAAAGATGACTTATTTTCAAAGGACACAGGTCTCACCACGGAGAGCTGAGGTTTGAATGCACCAGCATGTGTTGACATTTGTGCACCCTTCACATAACTATTTCTTACTATGGCAGATGAAGATGAAGTAGCCAGTGTTGCATGTCATGGGCAGCTGAGGCTCAATAGGTAGAGTGTTCCCGAATGGGAGGGTTGGTGGTTCTATTCCCGGATCCGATGGCTGCCAGTCAAAGTATGTGCTAAGATAACCTAAAACTGCGCCTGGTCGCTGTTATCATGTGAGTGTGTGTGAATAGCTGATCAAAGAAATATTGTGTGAATGCTGGGATAGCAAGGGCTGTATTGCTACTGGTGGGAAGGTCAGCAGCTTGTATGGCAGCCTGTATAAATGTGTGTATGAATGGGTGAAGTGCTTTGAGTCAATCAGTAGACAAGAACAACTCTTTACATGTTGTGTGCTCTCTATACTGTTTGCTTTCGAATAAAGTGGGCCAGATGACATCTAAAAGTCTCTCCATCACTCAAACAAATTCAGATGGTATATTTACATAAATCGCATGTGGACATGGCAGTGGTAGAAAACTCAAATCAATGCTGGCCCAAAGCCTGGCATTGGCTATTTTCCACCAGTAATGTGGGACACTTGGAAACGAAACAAAACAAAAAAGCTATAAGTTGTGATTTGGAGTTATGGAGACATACCAAGCTCTGGGGCTCTTGGGAAATCTGCACATTGGTTTGAAAAAAGACTAAAACAAAACAAATAAACTTTGTGATTGTGATTAAAATAATTATGATTATGGAGATTCATCCTCCATGATGGGTTACAGACAAAATCAACTCACTTTTCTCTCAGTACCACTCAAAACTCAAGCAACAACAGCACTTCAGGAAAAATGATTTACATTTCATTTAAATTAATCAGTGTGTTTACACCAGCAAAACATTTCTAAAAATATCGGGCAATTAATTGAAGTTTTATTCGTGTCATATTTAGTCACATTTTCAGTCCTCCTCCTTTGACGTATCATTTGAGATTGTCCACAATGCACAGAGACAGGAGAAAGACACACCGTCACCTTGCGCAAAAAATAGGATTTCTCTTAAAAATTATAGAAAACATTTAACAAAGGTCATTTTACACTTCTTAATGTTGAAATGTTTCATATTACATATCTACAGTGTGCAGCTTTTGCACACCTTAGGGTGCACAGGTGCGTAGGAGTTATCTCTAAGGTCTAAGTACCGAAACGTTGTTGTCAATAAACTTTATTGCGGGTGAGTTGGACAGGGTGCGGTAATCTTTTTCCTATCATATTACAAATCTAGATTTACTTTGTAACACGGGCAGCGTAACTCTACCTCCCCATCATTAAGACAGGGGGGATAAAGTCATTGTTGCAATTATAACTTGTAAAATCCTTTCTCATCGTAATACAAACCACTGCACATTGTTTGGGAGTCTGATAATCCCTCTAACCCATGCATCTGTTACCTCATCTAATATCCCTTTTCACATTGCATTATCTCACTGGCAAACAGCAGCAGCAGGTTCAGACACAAACACAGCCACCTTACGTCTTACCTTGCATGTAATTATTAACTCTCTCTCCTCCCCTTCCTTTGTTTTCTTTAATCTATCGTTCCCTCTATCCAACTGTTTCTCTAACTCCATTGTGCTGTGTCTACCTCTCTTATTTTGCAGCACGGTACAGTCAGGCCATGAGGAACCATCCATCAAAGGGCTCACGGGCGAACCGACCATTACTGTTATATACACACAGACACCCACACACGCGCACACACACACACAAAATTGCCACATATAAAACACACGTATAGCTGCTGTGCTTGAGATATATTGCTATATCCATCACACACACACACACACACATACACACACACACACACACACACGGTAAGGTGCTTCAACCTTGACTGTACACACACACTACTACATCAATTTCACACTCTTAGTCCCACGCAGACATTGGTCATAACTAGCCTTGAGAGCCAAGTAGATAAAACATTTACAGGCATGCACATACACAAATATATAAAGTCACTTGCGCACACACACGCAGACACACACACACACACACACACACACACAGACACACACACACACACACACGGCATCATTCAACTACAGGGCCAAACAGACACTGAGTATATGGCTCACTGAGTGTGTAGACACACATATTAACATGAGGAATTGTAAACCCAGACACCCAAACACACACACACACACACACACACACTATACAGTTGAGAAAAGTAGGTAAGAAGCTGCGTTACCACATCACATTAACCGACACACACAAACACGACAACCCACCGGCTGAACTTAAAATGCTACTGGAGAGAAGACATTAACATACATTTAATGAACACCATGACTCCATGTGTGGACACATATGTTTGTGTGTGTGTGTGTGTGCGTGTGTGTGTTTGCTGCATGTAATTTATGTGGTCTGTGACTGTGCTGGCTTTCACTTCAACACTACCTATGTACATATATTTGTTCTCTCCCGGGTGCGTGTATGTGTGTGTTTTGTGTGTGTATATGCATTGTTTTCTGAGCGTGTGCGTGGTATGTGTGTGTGTGTTTGACCACATTGAAAAGCGCATAATCCGACGCTACGGGCAATATCAACAGAGAAAACCACTGGGCTAAAGTAGGGCAAGCTTCCCTTTAAAACACACACACACACACACACACATGCGCGCACACACACACACATACACAAATAGATGCGCACACAGCTAACACAAACACCGCATCACCAATCCACTGTGGGGGAGAAAAGCATTATTTGACAAACCATTAAAACTGATTCTCTATGCTTCTGAGAGACAGTGAGGGGGGGGGGGGGGGGGGGAAGAGAGAGAAGGAGCGGATTAGAGAGAGGAAGCGAGAATTAGGAGACACCCCTCCCCTCCCTTCTCCTCCTCCTCCATTTCCTCCTCTACTCCCCCCCCCCCCATCTCTTCTTCACTCCTCTCTTGTCAGGTTTTGTTTAGAAGCCCATGACATGTGTCCTCCACATTCCTGTGTGTGTGTGTGTGTGCGTGCGTGAGTGTGTGTGCATGAGTGTGTGTGTGTGCGTGTGTATATAGAGGCGCGCGTGTGTGTGTGTCAGTGCGTCAAGTGAAAGATTTCTGACAAGGTGTGAACATTAAAAGCTTCTACAGTCACATACACCCATAGGCCTGAGGGAAGGGCACCTTCACGTACACCTCGATGCACATGTGCATATACATACACATAACATGCATATACACTCACGGAGGCGCACACACACACACACACACATGCGCACAGATGCATCAAAAGGCCAAGTTTAAGTGCAGCTCATCTTTTAACTCGTCACGCGGCTGCAGAGATGAACACAAAAAGAGGAATTTGGCTCTTCTTTGGTCAAAAGGGGCTGTTTGAAGGTGACCAGTAAAATTTCAATGGCATACTACTCTGCATCCTCATCCCCTCTCACACTCATCTATTCACTTACAAACGTTTTGTCTTTTCTAGGCTTTTCTTTTTCTTTGCTTTTTCGGTGCTCAAGGGGTGCTGTTACGTTTACACCCCCCAAAAATGTCCTACGCTTTTCATCACATGACGACACTGGAGGCGACAACTTGTGCTTCCCTGGTGTCTGTTTTTTTTTTTTTTTTCTTCATGAAATCCCGTTAAAAAGCAGCCGAACAATGAATTGATCTCATGAAAAGGCTCTTGTAGCCAAGCCTTCTGCTCCACCATAGATCTACGTCCAAAAAGTACTGTAATACATCGGTGAGCAACACTGCTGCAGTGGGTGACATGTTCCGTCATCAGATCGGCTGTAGAAAATAATCAGAAGCACTCCAAATCTGAAGCAGAAAATACTTGAGTTTGAGAACTAAAACAGGTTATATAAATCAGAGATATCATATGAGTCATGTCCCTGTTCTGCTCTGTTCTTTCCTATTACCTAGAAGGCACATTGTCCAGTTCTCTGTTTCGCTAATAATACTAATACTAATACTAATAATAATAATAATACACCTCATCCTGTTGAAGAGGGCAACAGTGACGTCCTCTCTCCTCACTGTGTCTAGACATGCTTCAGTTTCTTTGTCTCCATGTCCGACCTTGTCTCAACATCTCTCTCTACAGCGTCAGGAAATTAAACTGAAATGATTTGATTAGTAATTAGTATTTAGTAATTAGCGACGAAAAGGAAAAAAAACAAAAAAAAAACAAAACACACACACAGAACTGATAATAGCCCAACAAAGGTTCCGAAATTTGTCTCCAATGATAACTCAGCATTCAGAACATTAATCCTTAATTAGAGAACTGTTTACACATTATGTAATTGTTGCCTTTATGTTTGTATGGGTGGCTGTCCATGCAGCCATTTGTAGCAAATCGCGGAAGAAAACTCAGTGTCTGCATGCCATCCTGCAGACGACCATTATTGATTCAAACTGATGGCCGTACATCTTTGCATACCCCCCCTGCATGTGTAGTCAGCTGAGGTTATCATGCAATAAGCAGGTAATTGTCCTGTGGATCAAAATTCCAGGTGAATTGTAAATAAAGACAGTGACAACGAAAACAGTGTGATAAAATGTCTAGCATCCTGCTGCAAAGTGTCCTCCGGTGTATAAAAGATGACTGACATGAGAGAATTCCCCCTCCTGCGCACCCTTACTCATCCTCGTTTGATTGATTGCCACCCTTCTGTTGCAGCCGTAATCCATCACTGTGCTTTTCCAAACAAGAAACAGAAGCTGGACGGACAGGATCCCCGCGTCTTGTAGGAGCTTTTAATTCTCCCCATTACCGGAGACTTGGAGTGCGGAAATCATTAGCAATTTAGGGCCTCATTGTGTGTTTTAGCCGCTTTCTCTTTTGCCTTTGCAGCGGTTAAGCAGTGACAGACACGGGTTACTTAAAATCCCCGCTCTACTCAAAAATGAATGGGTTCTACTTATTGTTGCTTTACTCGGATGTTCGTGCCTCACTGTGCACAATGATGTGGTCGGCTCCTGACACCAGAGGGCTGTTTACGCATTCCTCTGCTGAAGGAATTTGAATTTTTAAGGTTATTTAGGTTTTTTTTTTGTATTTTAAAACATTTCTTTGGCAGTTTGGCATCGCTGCTGTCCCCTTTTTCGGTAAAGCCAGAAGTGACCTTATTTGGACAACAGGGTAGAGCTGAGTGAGATGTGCTGATTGGATCTGACTGAGAATCCAAGGACATGCCGTGGTAGCGATCAATCACAAGGTATCCATAAAGCATGTCTGTCATCGATTTTACTTGAAATGGGACCACACACAATCAACATCATGCTGTATAGAATGAGACACGTTACTAGAATCATTAAGGAAACTGTTGACTGAGGTTATAAATCAAGAGAGTTATGGTCATTTTTCTCATAAGCTGCCATACAATCCTACTTTTTTTGAATCGGCTTCACTACATCCATATCTTACACAGTCAGTGCCCAAAGCACATGATTTTTTCTACTGTATGCTATCAAAAACATGTCTGCAGAGGGACATCAGTGAGTAAGCACAAGGTAAGTGTTAATGTGAACAATGGGTGGAGGTGGCTGAGGGCACAGATGGCGCCTTGAAAGTCTGCCAGTAATTTCTGCGCTAAAACAAAGAAAGGGCATAGCCAAAAAAAATACTTTTTTCAATCTCAGCACCTGGTAGAATTAATAATAAGTCGTTCTTTTATGTTATCGGGCTGTAAAAGGTTTATTTACTGCCCTTTCTAAAGTATTCAAAGAAAAACCAGCGCTGAAAAAAACGACAAAAGGCCGTGCACACAAGAAAAGACTGTTTCGCAGGCTGTGACAATGGCCGCAATGAGGGAATTAGCTCTGCTCGGAGTATAACAAGCGATTCAGCGTTAGTCAGTGTGACTGTGATTCAGGCGTTCAGACCTTAAAAAATGACTCAGACAGTCAGATCCTACGCACAAAGTGTCTAACATGCAACGCCGGTAGATAACAGAACCAAGGAGAAAGCCCTGGCATCGAATCACACCTCTGAAATGAAAGATTAACTTGAAACATCTATCTATCTATCTATCTATCTATCTATCTATCTATCTATCTATCTATCTACCTATCTGAATCTGCATTTTTAGCCACGTTTTGATCAGATCTCATCTCATTTTATCAGAAAGCCCATCACGAATCATTGGATCAAACAGTCTTTGCCAGTTCTCTCCGCTCTCGCCACCTCTTACATCTCTACCAATCACCTGCACTCGCGTCTCCTTCATTCAACTTCACTCGCACTCTACCCCCCCTTAGTTTCGTCTCGCCCCTTCTATCGTCTATTCGGCCCTCCTCTCCTCGTCTTCGCTCTTTAACCCTGCCATTTTCCCCTTCTCCTGTCATTCCTCCTCCGACGTTCTGCTGCATCCTACCTCTGTCTGTGCACACATCACAGGGAGAGGTTTACGCAGAGGGAGGGGAGAGTGAGAGAAATGCAGGGAAAGTGACAAATGATTTAGCTATCACTTTAGAAAAGAAAAAGGGGACAGGAGACGGAAAAATTCATACGCACATTTATTGGACTGTCAACACCTTGAACAGTTCTCACGTGAGAACAGACCAAAACTTTGCAGTGACACACGGGAGCTTGCATTACCATTCGCACGCTAATCTGCCATGTTTCCTTGCCGGCCTGCCGGTTCGCATGGATATGGTATTTTATGAGCGCGGGTTGGCATGCAACACGTCTCAGTCCGTCACTCGAATTTGCAGGTGGGAGAGTCTCCCGGTTCCCCTGGCATCCAGAGGAAAAAACAACATATTCCTCTTGTTCGGGAGGCTGCAGCTCTTTCGAGTCTGCCTAGTGAATGAACAAACTAGTTAATCACACATCAAAGGCTAACCCCGGGGAGAAGAAGTCATTCGTATCTGGAAACGTTTCCCCTATCTGTTGGCGAAAGAAACAAAACCAGGATGTACAAAGAGCGGAGATGTGTTGGGTAGTTGTTAATGACATTCGTCCTACAGCAAGTCAAGGCCCCTAACACAAGATACACCTGCGACGTGTAATCTTAATCATCAGGCTCATCAAAAGCTTAATGGATACATAATCTTAACTCCATGTACTGTGTTGCAATCATGTCAAGCACGTCACTTAATTGTGAAAAACAAAAAATGCAAAAAGGCCATAAAGACTCTGAGGCTGGCAAACTCTGCAGTTACCCAGTCACAATATTTTTAGTCTGAGATAGAGTGTGTAAGAAAGAGAAATAGTGACTGATTAATTATGGCCCACAATGCACTCGAAAAGTCTCAGAGGTTTTTTTTTTAGCAGCACAGAAAACCTTGTCCTCACTTTACCTCTTACTTTCTCTGTCCTCATTCTCTTCCCCCATCACAATATTTCACATTATCTCCCCTCCGTCAGCCATCTGTCATTTGCCATTTCTATAGTGCCCCTTCAAATCCATTCCAGTCTGCGCTCACACACACACACACACACACGCACACCTGCAGTGTCATGCAGGAACAGGTTGGGGTATGCGCGATATTAAAAAACAACTTTTCCATATTCATAAACTGGAAATCAGCATTCCCTGAAGGCATTTCTCTGAATCATTTTCACCGTGTGTGCACGCATGCATGTGATTTATGTGACATCTCTCCTTTTCCAAACCCTCAATGTTACTCAGTATTTAACACATCATGATGTTCCTCTCTCTTTTCACCTCTTCATCTCCTCTCCTCTGTCCTCTCCTCTGAATCCCCCCGCCTTATTATTTTCATTCGACTGCTCCTTTCTCCGTGTTTCCCCCCTGACTGGCCCAACTTTCTTTGCAATGGAAATCGCATTGAAACATACACGTTCATTCTGGAAACTCCAAAGTCAGTTTCACGATATGAATGTTGTGCTAACTGAGAGTAAAAGAGGCAGAGCAAGAGTGAGAGGACCGTGAGAATGGGAGAGATTTTTAGAAGAGATGAAAAGCGTGAGGCGGAACTGTGACTCGAGGTGTGCCGCTCTGTGAGAAAAAACATTCGGATGCTGATCTGACAGCTGTCAATCCCCCGTCACTGCACATCTTCAGCTGCTGTACAGTAGCAACCCTGTGGTCCTGTGTAGGAGGAAAAACTCATTATACATTTAAAGTTAGGCCAGGTGCTGTGCTGCAATTGGCCACAGGGCTAAAAATATGCAAAGCATGCTGACTCATGAGCTGATGTGAGACTTAGCTCAGTTTTTTGGGGAACTGAACTGAACTGTTTTTTCCAACTCACCCAAAAAAAGAGGGACAAACTCACAGATGCCTTTTTCGTGGCTCCATGAGCGGTATGAAGGTACGGTCACTGCTGAGATGAGTTAGCGTAAATCGTGGAAGTCAACATGAAGTCTGCTCCAGTGTAAACACTCTAACACCGGCACTGATGCTGGCAAAACACTACAATTAGTGTTTGCAGGTCTGTTTTTCTGCGGTTGTGTGCATGCGTATGTAAACCGGCAGCGGATGAGACGCAGCATTAGATATACATGTGTGGTTATTTGTTTGTTATGGACAGACGTACATAGCTACGTTTTCAATGAATCCATGAATCAGTGAGTCAGTCAGTCAATCAATTTACACAAACAAAAAATCCAATGAAATGAATACCATAAAATCAAGTTTGACGACTTTCAGAGAAGAGCAGCAAGAGAAAGCAAGATGAAATAAGAGGGAGGTTCAGAAATAAAATAAAAGCGAGATCAAACCAAGGAGAACAGGAGAAAAACAAGAGAAAGCCAGATTAAAAACAACAGAAAGCAAGATTAAAAACAAATTAAAAACGAGAAGAAACAAGATTAAAAACAAGAAGAAACGAGAAAAACTGGTTAAAATCATGAGAAAACAAGACAGAAAAAAAGGCAAAAAAAAACAGACAAAAAAACAAAAAACAATATGAAGACCAGATTAGAATGAGAAGTAGTGCTGTGCTAAATGTTGATATTACTCTGTTTTATTGGGATAGGGGCTCGGTCTTGTCTTTTCTGGGTTTTAAAGGCAACATCACAGGGTCCTAATATGACTTTCTAAACTTACCAGACTGTTTTACTTCTAATACTTAGCCCACTTACATGTAGTCATCATATTCACATCACTTATGATTAGTCATCAAAAAGACTTTCTCCTACAATAGTGGTGACATATCAATATTGAGGCGTAAGGGCAAAAACATTGTGATATTAAACTGAGTCACCCAGTCTTAGTATTATCAAGGGCTTACGAGGAGATTTCAATATACGGAGGAATATTTTGTGTATTGCCATATAGCCTCAAATGATAATTGATGATGATTATTCTCAGGCCAGCCCTGATCATGAGTTAACTCCGCTATCAACAAAAGCACTTATTAATTAGCAATTATTTCACAACAAATTACTTATAAACAATGGTCAGAATAGCAATTACTGAAAACCTCACAAATTAGCAGAGAAAAAAAACAACAAAAAAACAACTAACCACCAACTTATACTCCTACGCATACACGCATGTGTGGACACGTATACTCACACACCAGTGACAACCACAGAATAGACTGTTCCAATTACCCACAATTCTTGCAGCCCACACAAGCAAATGTGACATTTAAATACTCCCACCATACTGTCTTCCATGGTTCCCAAACATTCATAAATATGAGAATAGCTAAGAATTAAATCTTTATCAAAAAAAAACAAGAAACTGAAAGCCAGAGAGTCAGAGAATCAAAGTTTGTTTGTGCACAAACACCTCTGCTTGTTTTTTTGTTTTTTTTTGCATCCTGTTGAGGAGTTTAAACTTAGATCCCTTTTTCAGCAACATGCCAGATGGGTGAGAATTGGCTCGTGTGAAAGAGACTGGAGAATGGAAGCCCTGAAGAGCTGCATGATGAAAGATGCATTTGGAGTTACTAATAATATCATATAGGTAGCCTTTTCTGAGATT
The DNA here is from genome assembly GCF_900880675.1 of Sparus aurata. NCBI lineage: Eukaryota > Metazoa > Chordata > Actinopteri > Spariformes > Sparidae > Sparus > Sparus aurata. Next base: position 29,099,805 of record NC_044190.1, read on the forward strand.
GGCTGCAGAGTTACCTCTGCTTCAGCAACATGTAGCCCTACACTCTGATATGGAACTGTGATGTGAGAGTTACACGCCTGTTTCCAATGCTGGGCAAATTACCTAAAGCTCCCCTCCAGTCACAAAAATGTTTTTTCTGCTTGTTTCCACAGTTGAATGTTTGAGCTCTACTGTGTGAAATGAATGCAGAGTTGGACACTAGAAGGCTGTTCTCACATTTCTCTGCACTCATTGAAAATCCAGTTTTTCAAGGCTCGGCCTACACGCATGATTTGTGATATCAAAAATAGTTTTGAAGCCAATCCTGGGCCAATGTTCGACTTGCAAAAAAGTGTGATGTGGAAACTTAAAGTCTCCCAAATGCATGTACTGAGAACAGACACGTTGACTTCGGTTCAGGTCAACTTATACGTGCGACGGGAAGGAGCAGATGTCATTTCAAAGATTTGGATAAGATAATTGAACTTTTCTTTTTTTTTTTGACAAGGAGAAATCAGATGTAATTTATATCAAAGTAGATCAATTTATGCCCGATCTTCAATTCTCATTACGTATCACTCAACAAAAAAAATAAAAATTATAGCACCTTTCGTCATGGAAGCGTGAAGATAAATAAAAAACATTAATGATTCATGTTAGCTGCTTCAGTTTCAGATCCTGCAGCTGCGAGCGTCGGCTCACTGTCACCCTGTTATGGACACTTGAATGGAACAGAGCCATTATTACATTTTTTCAGGAACACTCAAGGTTTTCCTGATTGAAAAATAATGGAACTGATTCAAGCTCAACCTTTTTCTGGATCCTGCAATCGCATCTTAAAGGCCGTTCCGCAAGACCGACAGTAAACTTTCTCGTACTTTATAAACAAGTCATCAATAGAAGTAACAAGCGACATTACTTTTAATTTTAATTTAATTTAAAATTTAATTTTACTTAGGCCAGCTCCGTTGAGCCTTTCATCTGGTATCAAATCAGGACCTCCACACTTCCAGATTCAGCACGAGCACGGATAGAAAACAAGAGACGATGGTTAAACTAGCAGCCCAGCTTCACACTGAACAAGCAACTGACTGCTACTGATACCGTTGCCCCAGGCAGCAGTTGCATACAGTAACCCAGAAGTCCTTTCCTCACAGTGAAAACACAGCCTTCAAACACATTCCGAGCAAAAGACAGGTGAGTCACGATTGTATGACTCGCTAACAATTTCTGTAATTGTAGTGCAAGGTAGTGCAAGTCTGGTCTTGTGTGAGTTTCTCTGTCAGAAAAGGTAGTTCAAGAGCAAGTGTGGGAAGTTTTTAAAACACAGTAGAGAAGGTAAAAAGGTACAAAGCACAAAGAAAGTGCAGTATGTCATTTCCCTTTCTTTCTATCCTTATCAAAACCTCTTTCGTTCCTCCTTCCCAATAACCCTACCGCGCTGAGCGTCAGCAGTCGTTTGGTTGCATGCGTGCTCATACTGCCGTATAAAAAAACGAAACGAAAAAAGAAGTTTCCAATCAGGGAAAAGAAATCTGCCTGTAAAGAAAGAAACACAGCTGGAGGCAGAAACTGAGCAAATGATAGAGGGAGAAGTGATTGAAATACTGCAAGAGTAAAAAACTGAAAATAAAGTCACATTTCTTTCTTTGGTGATCCCACAGTGGGGAGGCAGAAAAAAAGATACAGACAGCGGGAGGAGAGGTTGACAGAAGGGATGGATGGAAGTAAACAAACGCTCCTCTATCTCATCATATACTTCTTATGACATATGAATGAACACCAGCAACTCATTTGCTATTATAAATGAGACGCCGGGGAAATATCACCCATGCCCGCAAAGTTTTTTTTTTAATGAATAAAAGACTAAAGAGCCAGAATCTAGCGAAAGCTTTTAAAAAATTGACCATGGCGAGAAAAAAGAAAGTTTCCCCCTTAACCTACATTTTCATATTTGAAGAGCGCGAAAAAAAGAAAAAAAAAAATGTTCTCGATTTTTCAGTTGAAGCGTAACTTTTGGTCAGCCATTTAGCTTAAGATTTTTTTTTTTTAAAAGGGTGAAGCATGAAAAGACCAGTTTCCCGATGTATGAATAAAACGAAAAGCCAGGAAAGTGGAGAGCATCATTTGGTTTTTGCCTCTGATATCAAAGTGCTTCCGTCTCTGCACTTTGATGTATCTGTAGGAAAGAAAAAAAAAAAAAAAAGGGGGGTGGGGGTTCTTTTGGAGGCATTTCAAACTCTGGCTTTTTACCAGCCAGCCTTTTCCACCTTGATGTGTCTGAAACAAACATTTTTTTTTTTTTTTCATCTGTATTTTCAGGAAGTGTGTATTCCATATTACCGCTCAGCAAACACCCAAAGGGAGCAAAAAAAACAAAACAAAACAAAACAAAAAAACACAACAGTAAGGTTTTTTTTTTTCTTGGGATAAATGCCAGCTCAGATGTTCTATAAATGACATCCAGCCATTCAGCCAAGCCAGTTAGACAGTCAGTCAACCAGTGTGGGAAAGAAGTGCCAGGGGCCTCGCGTCTAAATGCCTGTGCACATTACATCTTGTGATGTTTTGTATTTTGGAATGCAAAAATATAAATCAACCGCCGTGCCCAAGGGAGAGAGCTAAATAAGAGAATGTTAAAAAAATGGCTGTTACTGTACATCTGACTGTTGCCTTGTAAACTCTTGAGTGTCACAGTTTGCATTCATCTGAATGGACATCTGAGCAGCGTCTCCTAGTGGAAACATGTATAACGTGATCGTTTATCGATCCCTGCAGGAACGCCATCGACTTCAGTACAGGTAAATCAAGAGTGCCCGTCTGCTATGAAACGGAAGCCAAACACATTATGAAGGTAATGCTGGTGATTGAGGTGAGAGTGAAGCGGCTGATCCGGTTTTATTTTGTATTTTGGATCTTTTCTTTGTAGCATTATAGTAGATTTTAACTCACTAACACATGCAGCTCATTTTGTTTTCATTTAATTGTTGGGAATTCCTGCATCTTTTATCTTGATTCTACTTCAACGCTGCCTAAATCCAAACTAATCCAAAGGATTACTTGACGGATTTTGAACTTTTACAACAGCTGCAACATTAAACATTAATGCGATGACAGCCCATTAAAAGTAGCGCTGTCAGAAAAAGTTACGTCCAACAAACTGAGGAGCGGCATTTGAAACATTTATCAGTCATTAATATTGAGGTAGGTGTTTTTTCATGAACGGAAGTCAAGGTTCATGTTTGTAATGAAGGATTGGGGGCTCATTATCTTTTATTAAAAATGGGAGAATAAAGTAATTCTAGAAAAACAACCAGCGTAATTACAGCACAGACTGAAAAACAGCGCTGCTTGTTTGACCCTGCGGCTTTGATCTCAATCACGCCGAGGCACATCTACAACTATCAACAGCGGCTACATTCAGCCGAATAAGAATTCAGCAGCAGCGGATAAACAAATAAATCTGAACCTACCTGAAACTCCCACTAATATCGCTACACGAGGCCCGATGTGTTTTTCTTCACGCTGTTTGAATTTCTCTCTGAGAGTTCAAACGCTGTAGCTCTGGGTGGTCAGCAACAAGAACCACTACAGGGTCATGTTTACCTTGTTACAGTGTCTTATTGCAGCAGAAAAAAAAACACAGAAATACTTTTTTGTTTCCAGTTTTATGGAGCGACTTAACACAAGCTGAGTTTTTGTTTAAACGCCGGTGGTTTTAACTTGTCACCTCGCTGCGCCAATATGGCGGACGTCTCTGCCTGGGGCAGTTAGATTTGCAACCACCATTTGGTATTAGGTGACTATTTAATGCAGCATTATGTAACTTTTTACTCTTAGAATAATAGTTGCAAAATCATTGTGATGGTACAGTGTCTTGTAATAGGGTGAATGGATTCCCCTGGCCTGCATGTTGAATTGTCCTTGGGCATGATAGTGAACCCCAAACTGCTCCTGATGTGCTGGTCGGCACTTTGCATGGCGGCCACCGCCATCAGTATATGAATGTATGTATTAACTACTGTAAGTTGGACAAAATTGTCTGCTAAATGTAAATGTTTGTAGTCAGCACCTACACATTGACACAGACCTGGGATTTGTATTCACGAGAGACGTGTTGCACTTTCCATATTTCTGATTATTTCTGCTAACACCAGTTAGTTATCTGACCATCCCCTGGCAAATATACAAAGCATTACATTTCAAACGCTTTACCGTGCACTTCAGGGGACGGTATACGTTATATATCTTTTATTTAGCCAGGTGAGATGTACACGCTCAACTGTCACATGCTACAAATGAGTAAAACACATCATTAAGTGCCACTCTGCTCTTGTTTGCCTGCAGTCTGTCACCTCCTGTGCCTACAGATCATTTCTTGCCTGTATCCTTAAATAACAGCACAACATTATACAAGCAGAGGAAGACTACGCGGGGACGGCTGCATTGAATTTGACAGATAGTAAATGACATCACTACAGGTGGCCATTGCTCATGGAGAACTATTCGTGAGTGCATATGTCGTTTAGATTGCCTTATCCGGAGTTGCTCTGTTTTTGAATTGTCATGTTGATTTTTGGTGATGTGTTTTTTTTTTGTTTTATTTTTTTTTATTTTCCCTCTTGTTCTGTCTTTTTGCTTGGGGTGAGATCTGATTCAGTTATCCGTGGAGTTTTTTCTTCCTTTCTGTTCTTGACTATGTTTTTTCTCCTCGTTGTCACTGCATCTTTTTATTTCATATTTAAGTTGTGTTCAGCACTCCTGTTCGATGTTCTGCCACCATTCAAACGAACTAAACAAGTAAGTCAGATAATTCACTGTGAAAGCGAAAAACTCTGTGACACGGACCAATCTGGATTCACGGCAAATTAAACTTTCTGCTGCAGATGCCTGGGTAAATGTGAGGGAATCTCAGGTTGTCAGCAGTATTACTGACAGCATGATGCAAGTCGTGTCTGTATTTTTTTCCTCTCTCACACGGTGTCGTTCTGCTCCGCTCCGTCTCCCTCAGTAACTTTCTGCTACCATTGCTTTGTCTTTCCTTCTGCATCCCCTCGCCCCCCCCGCTGAGTCTCAGCAGTAACAGGTGTTCGGTGAGGCGGGAGGCCTGCCGATCTAAATGTTCTCATCAGTCCTACAGTCCAGCTCAACAGCTGAACTCAGCATCAGTCCACAGCCTGCTCCAGCGACCGCCGCTCCTCTCGGTCACTTTCATTCTCGACAACAATTCATTCACTTTTCCTGCTGACAAAATACTCCCGGCTACCTCGGACCCTGGGGTCTAAACTAGAGTTTGTAAAAGCTGATAGAAATAAACAAAAAGTCGTTAAGGTCACAAGTGGCTTCGTTCGGGGTTTGATTTACTGGACTCCACAAAGACCTTGACCTGGCTACATGCATGTCATCAGAACGATTGATTAGTCTGTCAGCGAAAATGGATGAATAACAATTATGATAATCAATAAATAGTTTAGTTCCTTTATTTAAAAGATGAAGTCCATTTGCTTGATTTAGTGTCAGTCTAACATGTTTGGGGTTTTGAGCTGCTGGTCAGACAAAAACTGGCAAATTGAAGACGTGTCTTGGGACAAATAGTGATTAGAACTGTCAGAATGAGTCAGAAGTACTGTCTGACTGACTTGCGGGCTGTAAACTGATTTATTGATCATAACAATAATCAGAAAATTATTCATTAATAACAATGATCATTAGCTGCGGCTCTATAGATCACAACAAGACATGAGACACACAAAGATCTTACCGCCCCAGTGCACGACTGTAGCTGCATATTCAGTCATATTAATCATACTCTGAGTGAATGTTTGCATCGTACCAAGCATTCAGGCAAGCGTTAGAAAAGAGGATTATGCTACAAGAGCAGTTTTGAAAGCGTCTATGTAGATTTTGTTGCTTTCTTCCGCGGCGAAATGGGTTGGAATTTATTGCAGCTGCTGTGACTCCATGCTGACTGCAGCTGCCAGCCTCCTGAAAAAGGAGCAAGAAGTCGACTTTTTAAAGCCACCTTTCAAACTTACGGGAGGGGTAGTGATGAAAGTCTTCAGTGGAGTGTTCCTTAAAAACTCCACGGGCGAATTCAACTGGAGTTGTAACTTTGCTCGGCGCTTGGTCAGACGGACAGCTGAACACACGCGGAAACAACGGGACGAGGGGGGGGGGGGGGACTAAAATAGAATGCTTATTTGACAGAAATCGGGCGTATTCTTTTACTTTTCATCTCCGTTCAACTCTTATCATAATGTGAAAACTGCACTCAACTTTCTGATGTGCCGGTGACAAGTCGAAGCAGCTTAGAGAATTATCAGGAATACAATAAGACACAGACAGACGGACAGAACTACCAACCGCAGAGGGACTTAGTTCTACTAGCTTTAGCATTGTGTGTGTGTGTGTGTGTGTGTGTGTGTGTGTGTTAGTGTCCTTCTCTGGTTCCTATGTCTCTTTCTCTGTATGCCTCTGTGTCTCTCTCCCTCCCCCAGCAGCCCCACCTTCTCCCTCCTCTCCACTCTCCCTTCACTTCTCTCCTTCCCTCCCCAGCGGTAGTCCTGGATTAGTTCCATTGACTGGTTATCTAGTGTTGGCCTATTTTTCTCAGAAAAGTGTGGTTTTTACTCTGCAGTTACTGGGGGTGATCAAAGTTTTGTTGTGGGTGTGTGTTTGTGTGTTCGCAAGATGTTGCCTAGTACTTTGAAAGAATAATCCATTAGATAGTTCTCATTAGGTTCAATCAAAATCGCTGACCAAACTCCATTTAGTTTCATTGTTACTTGGACAAATGTTTATTTATATATTTTGGCTGTATAAAGTCTGGTATGCAAAAAAAAGGCAACAGTGAGCATATTAAAGGAGACATATCATGCTAGCTGTCAGGTTCATAACTGTATTTTGAAACCAGTAGTAGAAAAGGTTTAAATGCTCAAAAAACCCATCAGCTTTGTGATGCAGCATTTTATTCCCCCTCTGTCTCAAACGTTGTTTAAGCTGCTGTCTCTTTAAGCCCCCCCCCCCCCCCACAGACAACCAATCTGCTGTCATTGGTCAGCTCACAAATGCCCGAGCGAGCACCACTAACAACAACAGAGCAGCTGTGCCAAATCAATTTTCAGGAAACAAACTACCTGTTCTGCATTAATGTGTGGCATACTGACAGAGTGTGATGTCACAAAGTCACATAATTAAAGGCGGGACTACTGACGAGGCGTTTCAGGAGCGGTGTTTTCCGTGGGAGAGAGGAGCTTCTGTTGGTGCAGACTTTGACCTTGTTAACTTTTAAGATCTTTTAAAAGGTACGTGTACACAACAATATATATAAAACACTGAAGGAAAGAACAAAATCGAAATAGCATTATAGGTCTAAAGAGTAATAATTTCTAGGGCCTTTAAACATCAAATTGAAGTACTTTCATGGACTCTCAAGGCCCAGTTCCATCAAATATAACGACCGAACATGGCATAGTTTGAGACTCGGTTAAGGTTAGTTACAAAATATATCCTTCAAATCTTTCAAGGCCTCAAATTCATTATGTTGTAAGGATTTCTAAGGCCAGTGTTGTAAAATCGTACAATCAATTAAAATTAAAAATTAAGAAATTTATTGGACAAACTCAGCTCCCATCTACGCTGCTGGAGTCTTATTCCCGTTTGTTTATCAGCGCGTCAGTCACTTTATTTTTTTCAGTATTACCAGCTGCCTGTAAACTATTTAAAGACATAAGATCTCAATTTGAGCAGCAACATGCCATTAAAAAAAAAAAAAAAACGTAAAAGCAATATCTCATAAAGCATCTAGTGGCAGCCTGTAAAATCCAAATCAAGCGGAACCGGGCTGAGCAGAGCCGAGAAGAGGGCGAGGAAGTGTGGAGAGGAGAGCGGGGAACAGCGTAAACCTTACCCTTTCGCCTCTTCATTCAGTCTCCCTCTCTGTGTCCATCTCTTCGCTGTAATGCCTCTTAATTTTTTTTCCTCTGTCTCCATCCCTCTACATCAAAGACACAACACCTCACCTTTCCCTCCCCCCTCCTCCCTGCTGCCTCTGCCACGTGTATGCAAAGACACAACACAGCCCCATGTTCCGCCGCCTTTTGTACTCACAAACCCAAATCAGTTCTCTGAGCCACCCCACAGCGCTGCTAGATGCCTTTATTCTTGTACTTTTTCTGTGATCACTTATTCAGCTATCTCCGCTCTCTAAAATCCAAACAAGAAAACTGTACACAACACACTGTTACGTAATTATGCACAGAGGTGCCTGTGATGGCTGATGATTTAAGTGGCTAAAAATGCCCATGCATGTTCTTGTTTAAGCAACTGCAAAGGCTGACTTTAAGGCGGGCTATCCCAATGAGAAGATATATGTGAAAATGGCTCACTTTCTCATTTACCTAAAGAATACCCATACATATTCTGACTTCTGGACGATTCCGCTGGCCCCACCTACATCGGACAAGAGGTCGTGTGAAGATGGCACCACGAGGGGCCGGGAAAAGACGTAATGTAAATATTTGGTTTGACACGAGCCTGTAGCAGACTGGACCGGTGTCTTGTAGAGCTGTCATTAAAGATTCAAGTTCAAATGAATTCAACAATACGTAGTAGTATGTTAGAATCAATTTGATTTGTGTGGCTGGCAGCATTCGTCCGTCTGTGGTAAGAGCAGGTGTGCTATTCTATATAGTGTTTTGTGTCGAACTAAAATGCGTTGAGATTGTTGTGCAAGTTTCTCCATAAAGGGATCCTGAAAACATTGCATATCCTTGCATATAAATCTTATTAACTTATCAGTGATGGGATAATTACAGGCTTCTGGCAAGGGGCCTGATTAATCTGTGTGTGCTGAACTGTAGGCAGTCAGATGAGGTTGTACGCCAGTAGTGCGACAGCTGCTTTGTTCAAAGTTGACAAACAGCCTTATCTTTGTTAGATCCTTTGCCATCTATGGTGTGTAACCCAAAATTACTTTCACACACTGTGTCTCAGATGCTGCGTCGTGACTCAAGGCGGCTTTTCTTGCTAGTGCCCTCCTTTCTCGTGGCAAGCAACATAACAACACCAGCTTAGTTTACTGATCAGTTGGGCAGGCAATAGGTCAAATAGCTTATTTTGACCTAGGTCATTACAGTTTCGAATGTGACTTTTTCCCAACACGTTTGAATGGATGTTCAACTTCCGAGTAAAAAGTGATAGCAACACGGTCTTGGTTAGTGACTAGGTCTAAGCTAACATTTGTTACTACACCATTGTTGCACTGACTTCACAAAAACATTCCACCTTTTCCCTCTGGTTGAGTTTGTACTGGTCTGTGACAAATATTACTGCTGGCACCGGTGGAAGCAGAGGCTGCAGACGAGGACAGACATGTCCTGTAGCTGCTAACCCTCCTAAAATAATTTCATTAGCATGCATTTTTTTAGGGATTTTGTCTCATCTCGAAGCCATTTCAGCGACTGTTTTTCAGCCTGATGAGAGTGATATGAGGTTTCTTACATCTTCTCCCCCCCCGTGAAAAGGGTTTTGTTTTTATCAGTATGGCAAGTTTTTCCTCACTGGAATAGAGGATCTAAGGACAGAGGATGTTGTTCACTCTACAGATTGTAAAGCCCACTGAGACAGTGGGATTGTGTTTTTGAGCTATATAGATACAATTGATTTGATTTGATATACAGTGGAAACTGCCACATTCTTTAATCTTTGACAAAACAGATTTTCACACCTGAGAGAGATCCACATCATGCAAGGTAATTACTTAACTAAAACTCAGTTATGTCTCCGACTACTGTATACTGTGGCAGCTCTTACTCAGACTAACCATGAGGCTAGTGGCAGGGAAGGTCTATCTATACGAATAAAACCTCTAATCCGATAATCCCATCATACTGTATTTGTGAATATTGTAATCACAGGTTGCTTTAAGATCAGGTGTCACAACATAATGCAGGAAAGTAAAGAGGGTCTCTTGAAATAAGCTGTTAGGGTGACGTTACAGTGAAGTATAAAGGATGGGTGACAAAAATTTCAACTCTGTCTTTGCCCATAATGACATTGAGAGAGTTATTGGCTGCTGCGGTCGTTTGTTGTTTCCATACTGGCTTTGAATTGATCCCTAACTAGCATAAGGCCAGTTTAAGAGAGGAGGACTGTCCTGTTTTGTGTGTGTCATGAGCCTTCATGAGCAGTTTGTGTGAGGCAAATTAATTCTCCCTCAGTCATTGTAGGACGATTTCCCTCTTTGCGAGACACAGAGGTGTCTCCCTCCAACGGCATGCCTCCTGACAATCAGCTACAGTATTAAAGCAACTGTGTGTGTGTGTGTGTGTGTGTGTGTGTGTGTGTGTGTTGCTGACATTGGCAGTTCCATAGTGTGTTATAAGGGTGCATCCATGTGTAAATTTTTATAGCTGTTTAACTTTTTCATAATTACGTTGATTAAATAGCGTATAGCAATACTTAGTGCCATAATCGCTGTACTCCATAATTAACTGTGTCATCTAACGCAGGTGCTTGGTTGCACATGCATACATGCACGCACGCACGCACGCACGCACACACACATCCAATACAAATGCGCGTGCCGCATCATTTTTGAGTAAACGTGCAGCTTCGTTTTGAGAGGTGCACCTCACACACTCAGACCTGTGTTCATCCAAGTAAACACACAGGAGCGTGTCTTCCTCGTAGACAGAAAAAGTGATATAAAATGCAAATCTGTATGCACATATGTAGTTTATTAGATACACCTGACTAAACTAAATGCAATGTAGTTCACACGACTTTGTGTTAAGAGCTTACTGTATTGAATAGCAGGTTAACAGGTTTAGTTTCAGTGCTGAAACGGGCACCTGACTATTGTTTTAAGACACACAAAAATCCAGATTCTTGGCTCGAGCAGAGTTCCCAAAAAATATGCTGTTAATAGAGCTAGTTCATGGTACATAATGTTAGTTATACAGCCAAAATATAGGTATACAGCTGTATTTGCATATTTAGAGTTAGCGGACGCTTTTTTTCCAAAGCGACTTATAGTAATTCATACACTGATGGTGGTGGCTGCCACACAAGGTGCCGACCAGCACATCAGGAGCATTTTGGGGCTCAGTATCTTGCCCAAGGACACTTAAACATGCAGATCAGGGGAATCGAACCAGTGACCTTCTGATAACAAGATGCTGGCTCTACCCCTGAGCCACAGCCGCCCCAGAGCAGACATCATAGCCATTAAGGGTAAAAGTGAAAACAGACAAACAAAAAAAGCTTGCCAACAACATGACATCATCCTGTTCCAAATAAACACCATGGATCTTTTGAGGATCTCATTAATTTGCAGGAGTGTGGCTCACATACAGATTAATAAATATTCCTGCAGGGATCAAAAAGGTTTCACTTAACTTCTGAAATTGCAGATCCAAATGCTGCCTGACAAACCACTTCTGCGAGTGGCTCGTGTGCAGCATCCACAGTGGATATACGGTGAGGTGCTATCACAAGACCCGCAGGGCACATGACAGCAAGAATGTCAATGTTTTGCCCTGCTATACCTTCTGACCTGACTCCATAATGGCTCTGTTTGGTTGTTAGTCCAGCAGCACCTTCAGATAGGTTTGAGATCTGCTTCATGTCTTTACTTGTAGGACGACTGGTCTTTGGGCACTGGCAACAGCTTCTCTAAATTAAATGGCATACACAGCAGTAGATAATGGCCAGTCAGAGTTCAAGTAGGACAAAGATTATCATTTTAGTTTAGTAGTAGAAACCCTTCGAAAGTACCCATGTCTGTTTATACACTGACCCTTATCATTCCATATCAGCCAGGTATTTCAAAGGGACCAGAAGGACACATAAAGCACTAAACCCAATGCCGTCTCTCACGTCTAATAGACAAGCTCGGAAATTCTCTGGCAATGCCGGACTTACTATCCAAAGCTGGCCAGCCCACTGCTGCCAGCTCCAGGGAATGGCCAGCCTTGAAGCTGGGAGGTTTGATGGTGGGTCCACGGAGCAGAGAGGAGTTGAAGAATAATTTGGCTCATTCCCGGAGTTGGCAAGCTATACAACGGTCACTTTCAGGGCAGACTGGTTCTCTGATATGTGCCTGCCATTTTGATTTGAATCCCAATGTAGCTATTCTCTTTTGATTGGTGGGTGTGTTTTAATCTGAAGGCCCTCTACTCTAACATGCTTCACAGTAAGATACTGTGAAGCGTGTTACAGTACATAGCAAAGGTTTATGGCAAATATACTGTATTTCTACTGTGAATCCATTCATTGGAAAATTCTGCCCAAGAGAGCTAACCAATGAAAACAGTTGACATATCCATATTAAGCTATCCTCTAACATGTCCTTTGTAGCTCACCTCCACCGTACCAATAAATAGCAGTGTACAAAGAGTGTTGAACATGAAGGAGCACAGCTTTTCAAACATTTAACAAGATCAACACCCGCCAACAACCTCCCACAACAGCGCCCTAAAACCCCTGAAAGAAAACACATTTTTTGACCTCTGACACTAGATAACTAAAACTTTATTTTTCAGGATCCAACATTCCTTTTAATCAACCCGTCACAATGTTTTCTCTTCTGACTAATGTAAAACAGTGCTGGTGGTCTGCTAGGATTCAGGCAGCTTCAACGGACTCCATCGGGGACAGGCTGTCAGCGGGAAAAAGTACCACAACAAAAAACTTCTCCTTCAGCTTCCTCCTCTTCCCCGCTGTCCATCTATATGTGCAGTACGTTCCAACCAGGCAAGGTCTGGGCAAAGTGCTGTACAGTGTGTCTCCTTACACCACTTAAAATTTTGGCAAAACTCTGCTGTGAGTCAACAGGGAGTTTGGGAAATGTGCCTTCTTAAACAGTAAAAAGACACACAGGCAGGGAGAGGAGGCAGTGGTTCCTGCACGAGAGGAGCTTTTCAGTTTCAAAAAAATATTTTCACTCTGTTGACATCAGTCAACAGAGTGAGTGGGATGGAGTACAGTTAATGCTGCTGACGCACAGCTGGGGATGGAAAGAAGAGGCCACAGATGCCGGGTCAGCCCTTCTTCTATATATGAGATTGCAGCATTTCCCACACATGAGGTCTGAAAGATATATCCTGCCTCCTCTGTGCTCGTCTTTGTGAACAAAGAGAGGGCAGTCAGCTCCTCTTGGCTTCAGCCCACTGTCCATGTGGGCAGCCTGATGGGTTCATATCAGCAAGTCTTGCGCCATTCAGCCAGAAGCTGAGAGGAGGAGAGGGTTTTAGGTCAACTGGCTGACCACTGCCCTCTTGGAGCTCAGACAGAGAACAGGCAGCAGCAGGATAATTGGAATCAGCCCTTATATTTATGTAAAAACATAAGTTACACTTGAATAAGCAAAGAGGGGATACTGGGTATGATTCAGTAGCTCCCGACGCTCAGCTGGAGCTGGAGGAAGCCTTACAAGCTGAGCTCAAGCTTTGCCTGCAGTGGCACACACCAGGGAGACCCTGAGGGCAAAGAGAAAGGCTGGCCAGTGGTCTATGCTGCCTGTCCGCAGTAATGTCCGCACCACACTGAGAAGTGCTAACATCAACGAGGAGCGGAGTTAAGAAGAGAACAAGCCCGCACCTCCCAGCTTAGTCACTTGATCTCAATGACATTGGGAATGGGTTCACAGTGAGAGCTCACTGCACTACAGGCCAGACGCTTTAGAAGCGACTGATGCACTACTCGTTCCCTGATCTTTTGTAGTCGAGGGCTTGCAGCAGACAGAATGGCTCACAATAGACCTGATATGTTTGGCTGTAAATGATGTGGATGCCAAATAACTCCAGGGCTAATTAACGACAGTGACAGAGCATCCAAGCGCACAAAGGGTTGCAGCTGCCACCTCTTGTCACCTCATTTGCCACTGCAGTTATCTACTTCAACCTCTTTTTTTTTTATTATTATTAAGCTAATGAATTGGTAGTCCTTTAATATGCAGCAACAAGCTCTCGAGAGTTCCCACGTCCCAACAAAAGAAACCATCACGCCACCCCCATCGGTTCTTGGCATGTTTGCTTTTCTATTAGGTGATGCTGCGGCGTGTGTTCCCTAAATATCCAACAGCTTAAAAAATGTTGCACTTATGAGGCAGGAGGATAGACGAAAGCAAAGAACTCGAAGCAAAAACAGCAGCAGGTGATCGGAGAAACCCCCACATGGGGGTTGGGGGGGTGGGGCAGGCACAGGTGAGTTGCTGGTACACTTCACTTTCCTGTCATCACACCACAGCTGTAGTTTTTTGGAGGCCAGGGGAAATTTTTGGTGCAGCTGTCATTTCACCGCATGTGTAGGGCCTGCAGACAGCACACTCTGGTGGTTTCAGTATCCCAGCAGAAGAAGGCTGTGGGCCAACAACTTCAAAACACATACAGTCAGTAGGGGGTCCAAGGTGCAGTACGTGACAAGGTAGCCATGGTTATGCTGTCTGCTGCAGAGGCTGGAAAAAAAGCCCCAGTCAGTACAGACACATATTCAAGCCGTGAGCATATTCACATAAAAAAAATCCCGGGCAAACACAAGAAACCGATGAGCTAAATTAAATTAGTTCTGGTTGGAGGCTATTTGTATGAGAATCTATATGTATTTTGTGAAGACCAGTTCATGCATTTCAACTAAACTGCATGTCTGACCACCACAGAGGCAGCAAGTTGAATAAGGATGGATTTTCATAAACTGCAAAGCAGAGGAGAGAATAAAAACACAACGGAGGGAAGGACGTGAATAGATGATCAGATAAAAGAAGAGGTTTAAAAGGACCAATTTTGTTTTTAATTTATTTCAGAATTTCAATTTTATTCTAATTTATTTTTTTATAAAGCACTTTCTTTTGATTTTTTTTGTATACTTTATACCTGTTTTCACAGACATATCAGGACTTGACTTTTTTTTTAGAAGACATTTGGAAATTACCATAGTAAAGGATCTCATTAATCTGTGTTTTGAAGGAGTCTCTTGAGGCAGACTATTCTCTGATATAATCACGCCACAGTTCAGTGAGGCCAAGCATAACATAAGCCTAAAGTAAACTCCCTCAGTCATATCAGCTTAATGTAGAGCCAGAACACAAGCAATGGGTAGAATAATAAAGCCAAGATCACAAACAGCAACATGCCTAAAGCTCTCATAAAAAGCTGCTAAATGAATAGCTCAAACAAAGTCCCCATGATGTCAAAATCAGTGCTAACGTGTGTTTCTTTTGGTTTTTTATCACATATGTCTGCCCCATCTGTTGTCAGTATCTGGCCCGACATGGGCAAAAAGGTTGTTTAGTAAGTATTTTAAATAGTATTTTAGAAGCTAAAGTAACCACTAACTGCTGCATTTTGCCAGTTAGCTTGGTTAGCCATGCAGCTAGTGGACTCAGCCACAGAGTGCCAGGAGCCAAACCCTTAAAAAAAACAACTCATTACTGTGTTTTCTGCTGTCAAACCTGCTCTGTTGGTCTCAGAAGCTGTGTTCATGGGGCTGTAACATACATTTAGATCTATCGGAAAATGTAAAAGCCAATCTATATCCAAGACAAGTCCCTTTCTAGGCGCCTTTTTTTTTTATTATAGGAAACACATGCTGAGGCAAACAAAAGCACTCTGCAAGGAACCTCAAACATGTGTTAACACAACCAGCATCCGCCATACAAAGATATCACACTGGAGAAATTAGGATTCTAATCGAGAGTTTAGTTTTGGGATTTGAGAGCTAAAGAGCCAAAGGCAGCTCATGTTCCACAATCAAACATTTTTTTGGCATCTAACTGTCTGACACACTTAGGAATGCATCTGAATTTTCATGTTCATGATAACCTGAATACACATTTATAAAGAGATGATTTCCTTACTGCTGAAAAGCCCATGACCCATTTCCTTAACACTGGTTGACTTCCTTAACTATATACTGGCTCAGTTTATCATTCAACATACACGTCGTTAACAGCAGATTTAGCTTTTTCCAAAGAAGCCAACAACCAGAAACAAACCCTGAAGGTGGAACTCTGTGCACAAAACAAGAAGTACTTGCTCTGAGCACCAACCCACCACTCAGTATAGTCTGCGGTCTACATTTTTCTCCTCTAGCCAGTCGAATAGAAAAAGTATTCTGCTGGTGCTCAAGCACTGACACACAATACAGCTATATAATGTTTTCAAGGAAAAACCCATTGTTATCACTAACTGCACCACCAACCTCAAGACTGCTCGGTGCATTCCCAGCTCATCCCTCCTACACACAAGCACAGAACTATGAATAAGCTTCCTCCAGGTTGCCAGCTCTGTAGATGCTGCCCTATCCGTCCTCTCCTGCAATATTATAGTCCTACAACTCACCAAGCACTGAAGCTGCCAATTCACAAATGTTGTGCGTTTATTTCCTGTGCATTTTTGTTGATCAACAGAGAAGATACAAGATTTTGGCGATCCACTAGACAGCTCCATGTAATCGTGAGCTACGTCGGCACACTGGAGGGGATTTCATATTCAAAAACTTACCTAACAAAAATTTTAAAAAAGGGTAATTCAAATTGCAGTATGCTGATTCTCCATGTGGGCCCATGGGCTTTGTTGGAATGTTGAAACTATAATAAGGTTTTACATTTTTTTGTACATATATTTTTGGAGGGATGATTATATGATTAATTGATAAGATGACTGACAACAAATCTGATCATCAATTCTCGAGTGTTAGTGTTTTGCTGTGTCTGGTATAAATTCACTTTGAGGCTCTGGGAAACACAGATGAATATTTTATGTAAACGTTTAAACCAAACAATTAATTGATTATTCAAGAAATTAATTAGCTGTTTGATCCATAATAAAAAAAAAGACATTTGCAGCCCTGTATCTTAAGTTTACTATAACAAGCTCACAGACTCTTTGTTAATTTAATGATTCAATCTTATTTCTTCCCAAATCAATAAACTTCCAACAAGATTCATTTTTAGCTTTATTAGATGATATGTTTCTAGTTGTTTATTTTTTGCATTGCTTACATTGCTGCCGAAGAGAGCGTGCTGACTGTAGGTCATTTAACATTTACTAATATAAAACTAAATGCTTCTGCACTCTGCGAGTTTCACCTGTATGGTAAGCTTAAATTCCACTGGTGATGGTTTAAAGAAAAAGACTCAATACCCCTGATTCACCCCTGATTCAATAACCTGATATATTAATGTGCAGCATGCTGAACCTGAAATCAGCATTAAAAGCTGCACATTATATGAGTAATGCCACACTCTTTCTTCTCAAGAAGATTATAAAGTCATTCAAATAAGGGAGCATTTAGAGTTGTACCTGTTTCGCCTCCAGGGCATAGAATTTAGGTTCTATGCTAATTGCAACATTATCAATGTGTTTAATGATCCTGAATCCTGAATTGTAAAAGATAAGAATCATCTTTTTATTTTTATTTTGCCTCATCTATAGGTCAATAAGTACTTTCTTTTCCGTGTTCTTATATCGTTTCTCTTTCTGGGGACTTTCTACCTTAACAACCTTAACACTGCCAGAGGAGAAGATCTCAGTTTGAATTGTACAGCTTACAGTATATTACATGTAATACAGAAACCAATTTCTGTTCTGCCGTTGTTCCATCTGTGCCTAAATGTTTTACAGAGAAGTAAAATCCTTACTCTTTACAACAAAGTGATTTGCCTTTTCTTTTCTTTTTTTCTTTTTTCCAGGCCTGTGTTTCCTGCCATTGCTCTTAAGTACACGGGTAACATGGAATAAGCCAGACATGTTCATGGGCCCATAGGTCTAAAACCCTTGTAGCCTAAATTACAGAACAGATGTTTGCCACTTTGCCTTAAGCTCATCAAGGAGAGGCACAATTTCAAATGAAAATATGACTAGAGATAAACAACAAAATAAAATATTCAGACTCCTTCACTCCTTCAATTCAGACTCCAGAACTGTTAAAAAGCCACAAATCTCATGTAAACATGCTTATATGATGAGTACAGCTGACACATTTCATAGTTACAATCAAAGAATTATCAAACAAACAAACACAAACACAGGCATTGCTACAATTTTAAAAGTAATGTCCATGATATCATATTATTTTTACACTTTTTGTTCAATATGCCCTCCTTTTCATAGTCAAAACCCAACAACAAAGTGGAAGGTGTTGAGTCCTGATGATGATGTTTACTGACCTCTCATGAAACATACACATGTGGTAAAACTGGTATTTAGCAATGTTAGTTACCCAAATGTAGAAATTTAACACCAAACTTCTCAATATCACAGAAAAATAAATCCATTTCACCATCTAATTATAAACGTTCTCTATAACTTACCATCTAAATTGTATTTAATATTTTATATTCCACTGTATTGTGCTACTGATTAAGTTTCAGACGATTTGTTCTTCCCAGAAGCATTGCCGAGTCAAAATCTCTGCTTCGTCAAATCTCAATTTATTTTGTCCAACTGCTTTTGTCACCGTGAAAAATAGTGGACCGTGCTCCAAAATGGGGTGTCCTTTTATAAACTTTTTATCCAATTTAACAGAAAAGCCACTCAAATTAAAGCTGACACTTACTGTTCTTTGACACTGTGTCATTTCCCTTTTAGGAGAAAATAAGTATTCAAAGAAATGTGCTGCTGTCCACATGTCAACTTTTTGTTGACAGGAGGTAGATGAGCAGGCAGGCTACGCTCAAAGTGAGACAGTCAGAGGAGTTTGAAGAGAAAGAGGGAAAAGAGATCAACAGAAAAACAGGGAAAAAAAAGACCAGATTGTAAATAAGGGATTCATTTCTAACCTCATTTTCAAGTTGCCAGGTGACGGTTGTCCATCGTAAACTGATACAATATCAAAGTCTTCCTCCAGCGCTAGCGTGACGAAGGTTAGCTGGATCCGGTTCCTCTCCCCTGTTATTATCAGCCATGTACAGTTGGCGTAGTTGGGATAACCGTGCGGGAAACCAGGTGATTCTATGGTACCATTCAGTCCTTGGACTACACCGCCACAGGATTCAGCTGAAAGAGAGAGATGGCACAGAATCATATTAGAAATAACAGGAGTTTCTCCTCGGACTGATTTATATCATTTAGACCTGAAACTATGGCTTTTTAATTCCCGGCTTGCATACTTCAGATTCTAAAGATACAGACTTTGACAATTTTTTTTTTTTGCCTTTAGCTTTAAGGTTAGTCAAGTTCCGTGCAGAGCTCGGGATATGAGAATTACGAGGGAGTGTAGATTTGCACCGCCGCCATTAAAGTTAATCATGCATTTTTCAAATTCTATCCTCCAAAACCTTTAGAGATAATGTAATAGATTGTGGGTTTGATGAACACTTAGCACAGCTTAAATATTCACTATGTGCCAAGCCATGTGTCACAAGAGTTAACAAGCGCTTGTTCTCACATGCATCTCCAACATAATTTAACATATGCCTCACAGCCTCCCATGGCACTGCTGCATATGCCATGTGAAGCTTTCATGCGGATGGCCTGAGTGTGTGTACACTCTCTCCTGACAATGTTAGTTTTCTCATCCACTGATCTCAGACCAGAAATAACTTCCCATGACATGTACGGTTATAAACACTTAACGTTGCACAGAACGTGCGCTGGTGTTGTTTTAAGAGTTTGTACCGTGTGATCAGATTGTTCATTCACCAGTATCCCATGATGGGCACTCAACCTTCAAACGTGCAGACAGGAGACCTTATACAACCCTTACATTGCCTATTCCCCCCAATCCACCAAAGTGAAAGGATGAGCATTGAGCTTATATTGTTTACGTTAACTACAGGGACCCACACTCGCATTAACACATGCGTACCCACACCGCCAATAACAGCACACAGCACAGCTCACATGCAGCTATTATTTAGAATACTTGCGCTTACACTTATGAACACAGGAGACATAGCTGCACAGACACATACAGTACACAGAGGATCGGATTATATAGCTGGCTAGGTTCTGAAGAATTCATGAAAAGCTTTTACTTTAAGTGTGAAGTTCAGTGACAGAACAGGGGCAGTAAATAAATAATAAGCAGCTCTTAAAGATGCCAAAACCTGAGTTAATGTGTAACAAATAAGCTGAAAGCTATACATGTAACCGCAGTGGACGAAAACGAAGCAGAGGTAACCCAAGACAGGACTAAACATACGCACACTAAAACGAAAAACCCAAGCTGTAACAGTTTGCGTATGTTTGTGGTGACCCCTCGTGGCACGGGGGTCGTGGTCCAGTGCAAACAGCCACACAAGATTATGCGCATAACACTGAACCGAAGAACAAATCGGGTTCCCAGTCAGATTACAACTGAGAGGGGATTGTTGAGAGGGGTCGTGCACCGAATTCTGAATGATTCAGATTCAGATTTCAACCAAAAATAAATCGGTTCAGGAACTGGGATGTTGGCTCGAAGCTGAACCAAGAACTAGCAGGTATTCCTTGACCTGAGGAGCAAACAGAAGCAGGTCTGTCATATCATGCAGGCTGCTGTTGTCACAATGGCTCTCCTTAAAACTGGTGGGAACACGGCTGGCTTGCTGGGTAGCACCGGGGTTTAACGAATCTTGAACAGAACCCCTCCAAGAACCGGAGATAATTTGGTGGGAGAGACTTGAGACGGATGGACATTTTTTTCACAGTGGACATTTTGACCCATCAAAGCAGGGAAAGCACAGGTGAAATGTCCAACATTAATGACGGCTGCATTCCATTTCGGTCAGCTATTTCCAGTGATCCGGCTTCGTGCATGCTCACTCACAGACACGGCTGCCAGGGACACTTAACAGAATGGAGCAATCGTTAACATTACCGGCAACACCTGTGCGTTGACAAGTCGAAATGTCTGCCGCGGAAGGGTTCATTGTGGATGAGACAGGGACCGTGTGCGGGTATTCCTCCACAATTGTGAGGAATGTGAATGGAAACACTTCACACAACAATCCCTCTAAGTTTGGAATTTGAGTTTCCTTCCTGTACCAAACTCCCATCGGACAGAGGCTCCGCTAAACCAGCATATCGTCTCCGTGCGGTTTACCCCTACTATTACCAACTATGTCGACACTAGCTTACCGAAGTAGCCTTAATTGATAAAAATCTAATGATGAACAGAAACATTTCATGGAAAAAAACCTGGAACTCCAACTGTTTATCTGCTGCGGCATCGAAGGCGTAACCACGTGGTTCCACACGTAAACGCTGAAAAACCCGAGCAACACAGTGAAAAACAATCAGGGTTTAAGGATCCTCCACCTCGGCTCGCTGTGTCTCTCTCAACCCTCTGTGTATCCACTCTACTCCTCTTTCGTCATTTACAAACTCTTTGTGCACTTCTCCCTTCTCTCTCCTCCATCTTTCATCTTCTGCTGCTCTCTCCTTGAGAAACACTTTATACAGTTTACTCCTAAAGCTACTCCGATATCCAGGGCACGTAGCACAGTGTGTGTGTGTGTGTGTGTGTGTGTGTGTGGGTGGGTGGGCGGGTGGTTGTGCATGTGTATGTGTGTGGGTGTGTGGCCAACATGAAAGCCAGCAGTAATTGTTTCTCAGATAGCGATGGCTATTGATTTATTAACCTTATATCACTGAGAACACACTCTCTCTTTCACACACACACACACACACACATAAACACAGTAATGCTGTGTACAACGGTCTACTAGGTCACAGTCTACTCAACCGAATGCTGACAAAATATGTGTGCATCTGTTTTTTCTACGTGTCTTTTATCTTTTCCCTTCAAAACGAGACCAGAACGTTCGGCGCTGTGCACACACCAGATGTTCCTGTTTGTCTGAAATCACACAAAACACACAAACACCCATAAATACCTATACGCAAGGCCCGAAATACACAGGCTGGCAGCAACGGAGACGCACACATGTACTTGAGGTAACACACACAAACGCACACACAAACTTTAAACCATCTGGAGTGTCCAGATTAATTTCAGATTGTTCTCCGCTGTCTTTCCAACCCAGTTCACCTCTCCCCCTCAGCCGTCTTTGTGTCTGTCTCTCATTCTGTCTCCAGTCGTCTCTCTCCTTCCCTACTCGGTCTCTTCCGCCGCCAGATCCCCCTCTGCTCCCTTTGAGCAGATGGGGGTAAGGAGAATTCACCGGATACTTGCATCAATCCGGAGACCATATTGTAGAACCGCACTCGGGGCATTTTCAGTAAAAAGTACTTTGCCTTGCCTCTTTGTTGATGCCGCGTTCAGTTCTACCCTGTCTGGTTTTTCGTGATTAGACTTTGTTAGTTTAGCGCAGCTCCTCTGCCAGAGACTGTCCGGTAACTGACAGCCATATGGTCAGTCCTTCCAACAGCTGTCTGTGTGAGCAAGACAACAAACATTTACTAATTGTAAGAAATGACAGAGGAGAAAAAGAGTCTGGATGTACTTAGGTACAGCAGCGCTTTGAGCCAAACGCTTACATACTCGGAATGACAATGATAACGTGCTGATGTTAAGCAGCGCTGACATTTAACATGTTAATTTAGGATTAATTTAGTGCGTTATTCTGCATTCGCTGATTAGTATTACACACAAAGTACAGCCGAGGTTGATTATTCTGCACAGTATAGTATTTGGTCATGAACAAAGAACTGGACAACCCCAAAAATTTTACCTGATAATGGCGTTAGACCAGTGTTTTTTTTAAAAGTAGGTTTGGTAAAAAAAAAAAGAAAAAACATGTTTCACATTAAGTCTCATTGTGAGTAGGACAGATGTGTATCTTTTAAAGTTGAATCAACTTGTCCGTGAATTCAAATTGAATTACTCGAACCGGCTGTTTTACCAGCGTAGCCGACCATTTTGCGACCATTTTGAGACACTGCGTACGTAACGTATATTAGGGGGTATCACTATTTACGTCAAAAATGATCAACACAGTGGATTGAGATATGAGCCTGAAGTTCTCAAGTTTGGAGCCAGACGTTGCTTCACTGGTGTCTCTGAATAAGCAGCATAATTTCTTCCCATTAAGAAGTGAGTAGGCTATGCTGTTTTGGAGGGCTGTCATCTAATTAGGCTGTAATTTGTAATACGCTGCTTACGTAGGGGGGATGTTGAGAAATTAGATGATTTGTGAAGTTTTTTATCATTTTATTTCTTGAGTGGTCCTTGATCCGAAAATGAAACACTTCACCAGACCAAAGAAATTATAGAAGCTTTTACAATTCATCCTAAGCAGGACATGAACATCTGTACCAAATTTCAGTGACGCTATATAATAACCATCATTAATTATTGGTACATTTATAGTTTATTGAACTTCGGTTAACATTTTTTTTACTGTTCACAAACAGTAAAATGCTTCATTAACCATTAAGCATGCAATTGTTTAAAGTTGCAGTTGATGTACATGATAATATGCAAAAGTAAATACTTTGTAGTTCATCTAAAAATGATATTTGGATGGCTATTATAAAGTTGCAACTGATGGTTATAAACCTTTACTATTGCTTCAAAAATGGTTCATACAGATTTTGTTGTTTTCTAACAGTGAAGTTACTATTAATTATGCGTTATTACCATTTGTCAATGATATTTCTTCTAAAGTGTCTGAAATTTATAGCCATCGGAACATTTTACTAAACAACACCAATGTTTCCCTCATGGTTACACTGGAGGAAAAGTCAAGAGAGCCCTAAAAGTGGTAGATCCACAGATGGACGGATGGACGGATAGATAGATAGATAGATAGATATGTTTATTCATCCCTAAAGGGAAATTAGGTAAGTGTGGTGTTGAAAAATGGTTATATGCTCAATAAGCAGCAGTCAAAACAGAGTTTAAGAGCTCCCAGGTTTGTAATGATGAACAACAACAAGCCGATCCATTGTGTGACTTTATTGGATCAAACATGCGATAGTGTACAGCCTTCCACAACTGAGTTTGCGTTGCGTACATCTGCATCTGGATCGTGACGGAGCTCACAGTCATATATATAATAGCTCTGGGTTCTGTTTCTCGGGAGACAATGATTCAACACCTGTTGATGGAGGCTACCCGCTGGCCGATGAGTCATAATGTGCCTCGAAACACAACGTACTGTTTTCTTCACCTGCTCGGCTCAATAATAGTGCCGCCTATTATTTTAATTATCAGAAATTCAACATTTAATTTGATGGGGAGAGATTGGGCACATTTAAATCTGAGTGATTCTGGTCCACGCGTCGGTCTCATTGTGGAGGTAACAGATTAGAAAAATGCTGTATTCATAAAAGCAGCAGGAGTAATTATTTTCTCCCATGTTCCTCTCTCCCTTCTCTTTCGTCGCCGCTCACCCAGTACGTTTCTCCAAACTCCTCACATCTTTGAAGATCAAAGAAATGTATTTACTTATATCATCCGTGATTTTTGTGTCTTACTTCCCTCACTTGATCGGGTGAGATGTGCCGACAGACCGATCAACATGTAGCTCTGTGTAAAAAAATGAGAGCATGTGAGTGTGTCAATCTCTGACTGTGTGTCTACAAGTTGTGTTTCAAACAGCAGCTCCAGTCACAGGGCGACACGAACACACACACGCAGAGTCAGTCTTCATTAAAACACAAGGCTAAATCCACAGGTGGGTTTTGTTTGATTTGCATCTCATGGGCTTTGAGGCTTTTCCCCTGTAATTTACAGAAAAGTTATAAAAGAAAGGCACATGCAAGTCTGCAGGGCCGCACACTTATGCTGCCGGAGACATGTCCCAGGTTATAATTCAGATGACTACACGCCATCTAACAGGCATTCCTGAGAGCTGTGTTGCACATGATAACAATCACACCAAAGTAGGTCAATACTCAGCTTTTTCCATTTATACAGTAAAGAGATGTTTAAGAATTTGTATTTCTTCAGGAATAGATTCGGCCCGGTGCACAGATATACATAACAATCAGACGGATTGCACAATTTTTAGGCGCTGAGAAGTCGGCAGAGAGGTGGCGGGATCTGGTCGAAACCTGACCACAAGGTCCCTGCCTCGTAAATCAAACGTCGGCCGGCCTCTTTCCACGGTGTGCTGGGCCACAAATCAAATGCATCTTTCGAAGTTACCCTGTGTAGAAAAAATTGACTGCAGCGATTCAATACTGGCTATGAGGAAAGGAGAGGAGGGGAGAGGAGAGGACAGAAAATCTGCTGTATCTCTCTGCTAGCCTTATTTTTCCTCCTGTCGTTGCCTCTACCCGATCCCATGCAACACCCCCTCCCTGTTTTTCACTATCTCAGTGTCAGAATCATTGTGTCTCTCCTTCATTATGTTTGTCTCTCTGGAACAGTCCATCTTCCTCTCGATGACCCCCCCCCCCCCTTTAACCTCCCGTCCATCCTTGCTCTCTTTATAATGCCGGTATTATCTCTATCCCTCCGCCTCTCCCCATGCATCTCTTCCTTCCCGCAGTTTCGTTCTTTTCTCCATCTCCTCCCTGAGCTTACTGTCATCACCCTCCCTCCCTCCCTCCCCACGTCCCTGCCTCTACCTCTACCCTGCTCTCTCATCCCCTCATCCCTCTCCTCTCCAGCCCTCTTCCACCACAATTATCTCTGTATTACAATCCCTAAGTGTTGTTAGATCTCTTCCTAACTATATCGCTATTATTACCGCTATGTCATACTGTCTCTCTCCTGGTGTCATTATATCTATCTCTTTCCGTGTTTCCTCTCTTATCCCGCTACAGTGTTAGGTTGTTTTTTATTCCGCCCACTCACCTCCTATATTTATCACACAAAGAACAAATACCACAACCTCTCTCTGTCTGTCTTTCTCTCTCCATCGCCATTTCTCGCACTCCCTGTCAGCCCACTGTCAAACAGTTTAAGTAAATGGGACTGCAGTGATATTCAAGCGTTTAGGCCATTTAGCCGGTGCACAGTGGGGATGAAAGCAGGTCCCTGGGAAATAATATGAAAATACATCAGTGCAGTTAACTATGCTGGAAACAGTTTTTGAAGAGAGACTTTTCCCGTGAAAGAAAGTGCTCCTAACACCTCCACTGGTTAAACTTTTTTTCAGCCGCCATCACATTCACCCTGATTAATTACCGAAAGAGTGAAATGAGCATATTTTTTTTTTCCCCTGAACACATTTATTTGCAGTAAGAAATTATTTATAGAAGCCGCCTTTAATGAAAACCCTACCCAAATTAGAAACTGGCCGCGGTTTCACCTCTGCGTGTCGACTATTTTTGGCCGAGCTTCTGCTGCGCAAAGTTTGCCCATGCTTGGCCGGTAAACACGGCGTGAAAAATCATTAAAAAAAACGCAAACTAATAAACACCGAGCAAACAGTGTTGAAAAATTCTAGCGCGGCGCCCGTTGCACTTCAATAAGTTGATCAAAGAGCCTATTTGTCAAATGCCAGATTAATACACTTGTCAGATGCAAATTAGATGCGCACTAGAATCAGTAAAACCAGCTAGCGGATGCAAAGTGAAGGTGATCAGCTAAACGAGAAAAGGCGAGGGGAGGGGGGCGTGACATGCCTGGTTACCGGTCGCCATGACAACCATAGATTGGAGCAGGGACATGCATCACACCTCATGCGACACACACGCAGACACTCGGGCCAAAAACGGATAGACACACAGGGAGAATCAAGGCTACGTCCCGAGTAAATCCCAAACATTGTCAGCGAGGAATAGGGGTTGCTGTCTGAAGATAGCTGGAAGATAGGTGGGATGGATGGTGTGTACCGGTGTGTGTGCGTTTGTGTGTGTGTGTGTGTGTGAGAGAGAGAGAGATGGAGACGACCACAGACAGAAGACGACTGAAATAAGGACAAAGTGGGGGAGGCAGCGAGATACACTGGAGAGAATTGCGTGTGATTGCGTGTGTGCTTGTACTCACATGTGCGTGCGTCTGTGTGTCTATCGTAAAACATTTTCTCAATTTTTCATCATTCCTCGCTTTGAAAAACAAACCCACTCGCTGCCTAACGTGAAGCCACCCCTCTGCGTCTGCTGTCAGTCATTCGTAAATCTACAACTCAATGGCTGTAAAGTCCTGAAAGGGATGAATGGAGATAATTTGAGGGATTCAAATCAAAGTGAAGCGCAGGAACCAAACACTCAACAAAACTCACGGAAAACAATAATTTGAGAGTATATCCTTGGACTCCTGTGTCTCCCCGGGATACCTCGCAAGCGTAACATAACACATCTTTCTAAATCTTTTACATATCGTTATTGACGGATTTTGCAGTGCTGACACCCGCGGACGTGTTTTTTTGTTTGGTACCGGCTAGAGGCTGCCATTCTAGTATTTGCATTTGCATCAGCAATCTCAGTAGAGCAGCCCATGCTTGTTTGTTCGGTGGTTTCGGAGCTGCTGTCAGTCCGGTGATGCCAAAGCACTGGGGGCAGTTTTATGAAGTGATGGCAAATGCATGCAGGACACCACCACAACGGCAGCTCATTACCAAATGTGTCCCCACAGTCAAGACAGAGAAACTGTCTTGAAGATTGGCCATTTCAGGGTCAAATGTAAAAAAAAATTTTTTTTTTTCTTAAATTGCTGCCATTTCTGAGACATGTGGTGATCAGTCTTAGTTGACACTGCCCAATGACCAGAAGTCAAAACAGAGTTTAAGAGCTCCTAGGTGAAAATGTCTAGCAGAATAATGACGGACAAGATCGTATACTCTGGAACAGAACAGAATCCTCCTGGGTAATTTCATTTCATTAGGACCCTGTAAGCAGCCTTTTATGTCTCTTTTCTATCATGGTAAGATCAATTAATCAATGTCAATTTGTGTTTTTTAGATATAGATAATATAAAATCCATTCAGACAATGTGCAAACTCAAACACTCCCATATCTCGACACATACTCCGAGTTCACATTTGCCAGTGATGCAACATTCACTGAACAGGAGCGTCTGCGTCATCGTTTCAAAAAATCTGGCAACAGAGATAAACACTGACACCAGAGTTTCTGATCATCTCCTGCCCAGAAGCTCTGTTTTCAGTGACCTAAAACACAGTTTTTCAGTGCGTGAAAGGCCAAAACGCATAGAAAAAGTTACGTATCAGGAAATACCTGTGTACGTGTCGACAGGTCTGACTTTCGCTATCTTTTAGCCCCGGGCTTCCGTCTAGTTTAGGGAAATACTGTATCCGGCTCGACAGCTGTTAAATGCTCTGCCTCTGTGTATCCAGCTCACTTGTCTGTTGTCTGGTTCAGAACGGGGTTCATATCGTGGGATTTTCTAGCTTTTTGCCGAAGAACAACTGCCTGCAGGAAATAAACTATGATTGTTGATACTGAACCGCAAAACCAAAACAACGAGCTGAAAGGCACAATACAGCCAAGCTCAGGGCGCAATTGTCTGTGGCTTCATCACTGCACTATTATATAATATACTATTATAAAAATAGCAGCTTTAAGCATCACCAGCCTTAGAAGTCACTTATGACTTCACCAAAGGAAAGTTATTTGTATTGCCTTTAGAGTTGGAGTCAATATGGGGAAACACAGATACACACACAGCCATCTGAGTAGGAAACGTTGCTTCACTAGCTCTCAGTGTTATTGCTGAAAAAAAGGCAGTGTGCTCAATATTTAACTTGCCCTTGGGAGAAGCTAAAAATGAGAAAAAAAAAAAATATGAATCCCTTTGCATTCTTGAAAAGGCTGTAAATGTGATACAGAGAGCAGGTGCCAAAAAACCCCTGAAAAACACACATTATAGGCTCTCCTGCGGTCAAGGATAGGTGGTAATATCAAATCCATGAACTCAGCAATCTGCCGAACGTGTGTTAGAGCGCAGCAAAGCAAAATGGGTGCTGAGAGAGAGCAATGGTAAGCAATCCTCTGTATACATGTTTGTGAGATGCTGTGTGGGTGTGCGTGGCCTTGGGTGCATTTGGTGTGTGTGTGTGCGTGCGTGTGTGTGTGTGTATGTGTGTGGTATGTGGCTAACTGAACTATTATGCTGAGACGTTCTAATATAAAGTGTGGCGAGCGGCGGTCAGGACAGGGTCACTCTTTCATTGCTGACAGAACACAGGCGAACACACACAAACACACACACAGTCCAACATTTTTCCTTCATATTTTTCATTTAGAGGTTTTTCCGCTTGCCCCGCTCACCTTTTCCACCTTTAATTCCCTTCCCCTCCTTAATAAAGACATTTTCCCTGACAGTGAAAATCAATTGCTTGTTTCATCCGACAATAATTTTTTTTACTGCCAGCGAAAAACAAAAACAAAAGAAAAATCCCTCACCAAATCGCTGCTCTTTCTTTCCCTCTATCTTTTCCCCTCACAGTTAACAGCTTTATTCTCCAAAGACACCTTAATTGCTTTTGTCAAAAGATGTTTTTTTCATTTTTTTGTTTGTTTGTTTTGTGATTCTATTGTTACCGCGTTGAGCAGTTTCACATCAACGCACATTATGTTATGCTTTGCGTGCTGTTTACAATCTGACAGCGACGGCGAGAAGTATAAGTCTCCAGATACACGTCACATAACAAACCTTGATACCACATCCTTGTTCTCTTATTTAGAAAAAGCCTTAGCAGTTAGTAGACTGAGCAGGTGATTTACAAAAACATGTATTACATCAAATGACACAGATGTTTGATTTCAACACGATGCCGCATGGAGGTTTTGTCAGTGCTAGCGTGTGTCCCTGCACATCATCTGCAGGTGTGTGTGTGTGTGTGTGTGTGTGTGTGTGTGTGCGCACACGCGAGAAGAAGACATGGAAATCAAATTATACCTTCACGAGCAATCAAAGACTCACTAGTTGAGATGTGCCGCTTGTAATTTTATGATCACTTCTATTAAGATTTTCTCCTGCTGTGACAATGATTCACTTACCTTCCCACGTTTCCCTCTCGCTCTCGGGGCATCACAGCCATGAAACAACCATTATATGACTGTATATTTTTCATGCTGTGATTTAGATGCAACTTATGTGTATACATGCATGTCACACTTTTAAACTTGTTCATGACAAGTTTAGCATGTCACGTTGAGATTTTGCAGCAGGGGCTCTGTGTGTTCGCCTCCCGTAGCTGGAAGATGTTTCAAATCTCATTTAAACCATAAAAATTGATGAGAAACTTCTGCAATAAATGACTGTTTCCAGTCCAATTAAGATCTGGCAGCAGTCTTTCGTTTCTCTGTTCTCCCCTCCACTCTCCCCCCCGTTACTTTTTCTTTCATTTTCCGGTTATTTCTTTTGGTATCTGAGGATATTCAGTTTGATTTAATTTTCACACATAATCGTGACTTTAGAGAAAAGTGAATATGTCTACATAACCTGTGCGTCACATTTGCGCGCACTGCACAAGAATGACTCGTTTAGTATATGCCTTTTCACTATTTTACTTACTACTGCTTCATGTATTGTGAACAAATTGCAACTGAATGTAACTGGATCACATTAAAGATGCACTGTGGATCTGGCAGGTGTACAGCGTGTTGAGAGGCTGCTCCAGGTGATACAGTACCAGTACCAGTAAAAAAAAAAAAAAAAAAAAACTCCAGTATTCTCAAAAAATCGGGCTGCTCTTGAAACATTCACAATTAAATTACTGATGGAGGCCCGAAGGACCAGAGCAGTCTTCTTTAAATTGATGAGTTATACACTGGATGTTTTATGAAAGGAATAATTGTAGAAATTATGCCTCTAAGCCAGGGCTGTTACAATGCTAAACCGCAGAATACAGTTTTTAAACAGATGGCCAGAGACATGTTGAACTAATTCAGCTGTAAATAATTCAGCTTCCTTTTCTCAATTGAAATTAATACAAGTTTCCGCCAATTCTGGTAGACACCTGCGATGGCTCAGTATCTTAGAGTTTTCTAGCAGCCTCTTCTCTGGAGGTGAGGGGGAGTTGGTAAGGATATAAGTATATCCTTGTAAATTCACTTTGTCAGGGCTTCTCTGTGTAAGTCCTCCTTTCCTGTTCCTTCTCTGTGTGCCTGTCTCTGGAGTTTATTGGTCCCTGTGGATTTTGTGTGTCTCCTGTGTATGCGAGAGAGGGAGAGGAGATGGAGAGGCGTACAGAGAGATGCTCTGCTGGGTCGATTTGTGGAATAACACGCGTGTCGCAGTGCATGGTTAAAAAGCATGTGAGCAACGCACACAAACACACACACACACAAACACATACATACACACACAGGGTAGTCTAACAGCTGCTGCCCTGTGGTTGTGTTTCAACAAAGGTGAAGAAGCTGGCCAACTAGCCACCGCAGTAATGGACCTCATGAGTCTCTGGAAAAAACAGCGCTGGGGAAAAAAACAGAAGTGTGTAGGACAGTGTGTGTGTGTGTGTGTAGTGTGTGAGCGTATCGTGTAGGTCTACGCAAAATGGCCTTAAAATGATAACATCCAGATGCACAAATGTATATGACGATATTTTGTAATTGTCATGGTCCTAGGTTTTAGTTTAAAGTCTCTCCTCATGTGTCATGTCATTTTTTTTACTTTCCACTTCCTGTCTTGGTCTGTTCTCCCGCTTTTTTTCCCCTGCGGTCTCCTTTGATTCTAGAGTTCACGGGCCCTTGTGTATTGAAGTCTATGATTTTCCTTTACTCTGTGTTGGTCTGTCTGTTTCATCCTGCATCTCTTGTGTCTGTTCCCCCCGTCCTTGTCTGTTCGGTGTGTTCCTGATTTGTTCCCCGTGGCTTTACGGTCTGTCCTCTGTTTTTGTATTACCGTTTAGTTTGACTGGATTCTCCTTGTTGTTCTTTTAGTTGTCAGCTTTATTGTTGACTGCCTTTTTGTTTCTTACATTTTGGATTTCTTTTTGGACCTCAGCTGTCATTTTTTGGCCTGCCTACCACTGCGTTTGGGTCCTTTGATTGATGAAATGTGACAGATAAACTCTCAATATAAATCAGGAAATCAACAGAACTAAACACTGGTACTATCACAGCGATCTCCACAAAAGCACTTTATAAATGACTGGGCAGCGAACCAAATATCACACTATACTAGAGACGAATATTGTTTTTCTTTCACACAACATCAACACAATAAGATTTTTGATAAATGAGAATCGGTAATGTGGATGTCACGACTAGGATGGTAAAGGCAGTTAGAACAAGAAAATCAATCTGGTAAGTTCAGAAAATGCCATCACTTTGCTTTTAAAACCAGGAAAAGATAATATCTAGATACATCGACATCCAAATCCAAGACGATATATAGTCTTACGTAAAATATCCATATACTGCTCAGTCGTAGCATGAGGCTGATGTGTAAAGGTGAAAAAAAAAAAAAGATCAAAAGAAAGATATACTCAAAATTACCTTGAACTTTTAAACTGTGGAGCAACACCTCCAAGAGAAAGAGAACGGATAAGAGAGGTAGAAATGAACACGCACAAAAAAAAGGGGGAGAGAGGTAAAGAGTGCAAAGGAGAGAGCAAGTGAGCGAGGGAGAGGGATGCAGCTCTTTGCATCTCTATATTTGCCCCTGGGGCCTTAATACTCTATATGCTGCAGTATGCTTTGTTATTCATCTGTAGGGACATTGATGTTTCACATGAGCTAGCAGGTTGTGTGTGTGTGTGTGTGTGTGTGTGTGTGTGTGTGTGTGTGTGTGTGAGAGAGAGAGAGATAGACAGACACACCTACACAGACAGACGGAAGAAATGAAATAGAGAGAATATAAGTACACAAAATGGAAATGGCAAGGATGCGAGAAAAGAGGAAGCAAGGTTAAGATTGCGAGTGGGAAACAATCGACAGAGAGGAATGAAGGCGCTGAGCATCTTGTCATTGCAAGACACAAGAAAGAAACAGAGGTCGGCGGGAGGGACAGGAGGGAAAATACTGTGGATGTAGCAACTGAGACAGACAAAACGCAGGGATCAGAAGGAGGGAGAAAGGGTAAGAGCTGATGCACCCGAGGAGGACGGATGAAATAAAGGACTGGGGGGGAAGTTTCATGCAGGCTGAGTAAAGTTGTTCATCACTGTCTTCAAGTGAGAACAGAAAAGTTTTGGAAAACAGTAACAAAGTTGAGACAAAGAACGGAGATTAGAGGAAAGGTTTACTGCAATATGAACACCCTTTAAACGGTTTTCAATCTCACAAATAACTCAAAATGACCTTGAAGAGCAGACTTGTTGCCCTCAACTTGCTGCACATTGATCACCCAAGTAGTCTTGGCTGTCTATGAAAGCCAAAAACAGAGAACTTGAGAATTAAGATGCTTTTAAAGGCCCTGAAAACCAATTTTCTCAATCAGCATCTTGTAATTAACTCCAATATTTAATGAACCATTCTGATGAAGCAGATAAGCTTTTTTTTTTTTATGCTCACTTTGATTGTATCACAGTTGATATGAAATATTGAATGTTCGAGTAATTGAGACTTGAAACCGCATTTTCCCACAGCCTTAAATAGTGTCCTCACATGCATTAATGAATATATGCTACTTTTAAGAAATGCCAAAACTGTTCACAAACTCCTCACTCCGATAGCCGAGAAAAGTGTGCGAGCATATCGGTGACACGGATAATGGGTCACATATAAGATACTTGCAGACATAATGTCACGCCGGAGCAGATTACTCACAGCAATCTCGCACTCGGTGCCAGTGGTAAATTTGCTTCCTGCCAGTGGATAATTTCCTGCCTGCATGAGTCCAATAATGTTGTAGCTCGCAATGACATTACAAGACCAACATTAGGGAGAGGGCACACCAGAGGAGGATGTCAACACAAATTACGTGGGTCAGCGTTGTCCGCCGTCAAAAAAATTGAAATTACGCCTCTGCCTGCTCAGGCCGCAGCTTATTTCAGGGAAATCTATTGGGGTTTTTTTTGTGTTTTCTGAGCATGTTGTCAACAGAATATGCAGGCGGCGAGTACATCAAACATGTGGTTACCGCAACGATTCACAGGAGGGGATGATTCTTACGGAGTATTTGTCATCTACAACTGCTTGTATTATGTATGAGGGGCTTTCCTTTTCAGTTGATGAAATTCTGGAGCTATCTGAAGGCAGAGAAAAAGAGGTATGGGCGCTTCATCTGCAGCCTATAATTTGAAGGATGGTGGGCATTTTTAAAGCAGCTCGCACTCCTCATCCCTCCTCAAATCTCGCTGAACGGGCACCCTGAACTGATACGCACTTGTTGCATATTTGCCAAACAGTGTGTGTTTGTGTTTTGAGACTCTGCGCCTCCTGATAAAGCGTATCAGTTTCCTCGCGGGAGAGCTCTGGGCTCTTTTCTCCATTACAAAATGTCAGTGTGCGATGGGAGCACACTGCTGTTAAATGGGATGAGAGGAGCTGATCTGATTGTTCATGATTGATACCGATAATTTATTCCTCCTAATCCAGCCTCTTCTACATTAGCGCTGCAGGTGCGCCGCTGGAGCGCCGCAGCCTCTGGTCACGAAAATTACCAAAAATCTGTCAGTCACGGCTAAGCGCGCTAGTGCAGTGAATTTGACTCACAGAAAATAGGGCCCTCTGAGGGGAGTCGGGAAAAGGGGGAGCTTGAAAGGAGGGAGGGGACAGAGTGAGAAATGCAATGAAAGTGGAACATGGAGAGAGAAGAGGGAGAAACTGTTGTCTCGTTTCAAAGGGAGTAAAGGGGGGAAAGGAGAGAGGAGACCGAACACAAAGAGTGAAACCCCCTTTTTCCATCTCACAGGAAGAAATGAAAACTTGTGTCGTTACCAGGGAGGGTGCCTTTTATTCTGGTGTTTCTATAGCAACAGTTTCTATGTGCCCATTTTACCGACCTGCAGATTTATTATTATGCAACATGTGGAGAAAAAACACACACACACACAAATGCCAGAAACAATGTGATTATTAATAATCAGGCAGAGACAGACATCATTGCTACTGCATACATTAAGTACAGTACAGGCTGATACACACACACACAATCCCTCAGGAACAGGGTTACACACGCACACACACACACACTCACACACTCAGACACCGGCGCAGGGGCCAAGTTTAAGATGATGTGATCTGATTGGCCTACTCAAGGAGATGGTGGGAGAGGATTTAACAGGTAAAAACTGAGATTTTCAGAAAAATGCCTCACGATTTGAATTTATGTGCACAGCTGACTGCTCGCATCCGAGTTCATTTCCATTTCTGCTCAATTTTTCTCTTCATGCCCGGTGTCTTCTGTCTCGTAGTCTGTATCCATACCTTTGTGTGTGTCTATTTGTGTGTGTGCGCGCGTGTGTGTAGCCATATATCCTGTGTGATCGTGGCACGTTGTCATTCTCAGCAAGACAGATGGAGACAGAGACGCATTACTGAGAACCTAGAACATCCGTCTTCTACCGTGTCTGTGTGCGCGCGCGTATGTGTGTGCAAGAGCCCAGAGCTCTTTAACAAACTACGTCATATTCATGCATGATTTAGTGAGGGATTTTAAACGTACACACACGCGCGCGCAGGATCATTAAACTCAGCGGAAGCCGCCTTTTGCCTTCAGCACTTCCCATGACAACGGAATCCCATCAACACTCTCACCTAACCTTTTGTTGCTGCGGTAATCACCGATTAACAATCTGTTAGAAAGACAAGAAAAAGGCGAGCGAGCAGACAGGGAGAGAGTGATGGGGGTGAGGCGGTAATAAAGGCAGGCTGGGAAAATAAGTAAGCAAATAAATAAATAAATATACACAGTCTGTGTGTGTGAGGAGGGAGGGAGGGGAAGACGTGCACAATCACTCACAGGTCAAATGCAAAGCGCCTACTCAGCATAAATCGTTCTACATGACATTGTAATTAGCCTATTATAGGGACAGTGATCATATTACCATGAATGGGCTCAAACAGAATACATTCAAGAGCTGCAACAAGGTTCAAGGGGGTTGAAGCATACATACCCGATACGGCTTTGATATTGTGTTTTTAATCTGTAAACTTCAGAAAAATCCAGTGTCAAAAAAAAAAAAAAAAAAAAGCCAGACTGTAATTTTTTCGCATCAGCCACAAGTCCAAGCTCAAAATATACCAACACTGGGAAAAAAAAAAGCAAGACTCAAGTAAACTCAGGGCAGCCAGCTTCAGCCTTCCTGTGACTTTGGTCTCAGAGGGGTCTGAGTCCTGAGGAGCGTGACATCCTGTCACCATCGCCACCCTCATCATAATGCATGAACCACTCTCTTACTCTCCTCCATTTACATACACATACACATTCGCAGGAACTTTCTGCTGGCATGGATGGAGGTCGAGTTTTTGGGGCAGAAAGACAACAACTTTATCTGACCGCTCAAACAGCAGCAGAGCCCTCCAACCAAGAAAACTTGAAAATCAAACTCGGGATCACACTCAGAAACACACACCACACCAGAAGGCGAGCAAATAATGACCTTGATATGTCGCTGTGCAGTATAGGCATCGGACGACGTGAACATTCATACTGGAATCACATCAACCTTACATTTCTTATGAGACAAATATATTTTTAAAATGTGTATGTTCCCATACCTGATCACAGGATTTGCAGATGACATTGTTAGCAACTGATGTAAAACTCTTCATCTGTGATGCATTTTTTACATACTTTTTTTTTTCTTTCTAACATTTAACCCTGCCTGCAGGCTTTGAGCTATGCTATGCTAAACATGTCCTTGACCGAGCTTTATCTCCGTGCAACTGATGAAACTGATATTGATTTTCACATCTGACTCTGGATTCGACTGGAAGCAAGTGTCTGTCTGAGTGTGAGTTCTTGAGAGGCTTTCCCAGGGACCTGAAGGCCTTGCTCAAGGGCTCACTGGTGACCCTGTCCAGGTAGATGAACCAGCAACACACTGACTCTGCATGTTATCATTCAGTAACTACTGTTTCCTGCTGAGTGGGATGGATGTGTGTGTTTGATACTATGGAGGATGTCACGTCCACAAAAGCCCCCCCTGCTGTGTTTAAGTATGGGTTTAAGTGTGTGCATATGCAGTGGTTACATGGACACGTGCGGTGCAAAAAAAAAGCATTAACATGCTGAAACAAGCTTGAGATTATACATATTTTGCCTGTATGTCAGATGGGATAAATGCAGCAGGAGAAACACAGCGACATGAGCTGAATTATAAAGAAGTCCATACATCCATATAAATGATTATAGTTATGGGGATATAAAGCCATTGTATATTTTAACGGTTATTGACGGTGAGGGAGAGGAGAGAGCGAGATGAGCAAACGCAGAGGTCTAAAAGGAGAAGAGGTGGAAGGGATCCATGGGAGAAAGATTGGTACTTAAAGAAATGAAAACTCTGATCAGAGATGAGTAATGAACTGATTGAATCCTCATTAATGAGTGAAACGACCAAAGCGCGATGGGGACAGTCGAATGGAGATCTCTGAGTAGGACACTTCGTCCGAATTGTCACTTTAGTATCTAAGAGAAGTGGAACTCCAAAACTTGGATTTAAAACCCGTTATAAGAGCGTATGACAATGAGTAAAGAAGAGGATTGAAAATATTTGTTTTGATAGTTAGTTAAATGCCTCAAAGTTAAGTAGTTGTTATATGTGAAGGGTATTTACCCTGTTCCATAAATATCATACGAGTCAGACAGAGAAGTATGAAAGCAGGTCAAATGATGTCACCGAGATGTACCTTAATGGCTGCTAATTACAGGCAAAGTTTCAGAGGTTATTTCAACGTGCAACATTTCATCTGGCTTAATGAAAAAAAAAAAAATCCTACATCTTGACATTTAAATTCTCTCAGCGCCCCGGCCTCCGTGAAAATTACAAAGAAGCGGTCCATTTAAAGTTTCAGAAGCCTCAAATGTTTATCTTGTAATTGATTCAGGG
The DNA here is from genome assembly GCF_900880675.1 of Sparus aurata. Lineage (NCBI taxonomy): Eukaryota > Metazoa > Chordata > Actinopteri > Spariformes > Sparidae > Sparus > Sparus aurata. Next base: position 29,137,531 of record NC_044190.1, read on the forward strand.
GATTTAACTTCTATGTATAATTGATTCCAATATTTAATTTTCCCCAGGGAAATTAATTCATATTTTTCACTGTGGTCAAATGAAAGAAAGCGTATCTCATCCAGACGTATTGCAGCAGAGTAATAATTGTAATACTGCTGTACTGTGGGCCAAGTGTTGGAATAATGTCCCAGAGGGAACCCCGTGGTGATTCCCATTCCGAAATAGCAATAGCAAATTTGGGTTTTCTCCGCGTCGGTGTTTCTTACTGTTTACTGTTTATTTGGATCCCCAACAGAAAGGACTTCTCTACAAATAACACTCCAGTCTGGCTTCTTTATGTTGTCTGACTCAAAGAAATCAATAGACTTGAGTTCAGCGTTCAAAAGTGTTCGAGTTCAGAAAATCTTTTTTTCAAGTTCCCTGAGACCAAATGATTACGCTTCCGATACATAATCTACGATGTTGGAGCAAAAAAAACAAACAAAAAAGAAATACTGCTATTTTATGAAACAATCTGGAAATAAACACTTTTTGTCCTGTCATATTAAATCCTATATTGGAGAGGGATGTGTCAAAGAGTTTCACAGAACATAAAAACAAAGAGTATCTACTGGAGGTTCTTGACAGCTTTAGCTGAGAACATCTGAGCATGTCTTTGTGCTCAGTAAATAGGAAGTGAAATGTAGCCTTGAGCTGTGGTTTGTTTGTTTAGTCTGAATTTCAGTACATCCTGTAACTGTTCTAACGCTCCAGGTGATTTATGGTTGTGTGCTTATTATTGTCGATGTTGCGTGGTGTGTTGAAGTTTTACTATCCTAAAAAGGAGAGTAAGAGTAAAGGTCAGGTAGAGGGGCATCTAGATTAGATGATGAAAGACAAATTTACTTTTTATTGAGGTAAAAAGCAGTGACGTCTTTCACCCACTGTACAGTAAAAGTTTATCATTCTCTGAAAACTGATATCTGCTTATAGTTTACACTCGCTGCCAAGAAATCTTTAAGATTGTTATAAAAAAACATGAACGGTTACTGACACACTTACATGGATTCTCACAGCCAGTAAGGAACATTTGGTAACCGTTTAAGTAGTGCACATCAAAGCAGGTGTAATCATCCGTTATTAATGACACGACAAAGAAATTAATTATCAAATGAGACCATGTAACAGCAAAATTATTGCTATACTGCTAAAGGACATGAGAATATATTAAGAAAATATTAGTGGAGTAATTATTCATTTATTAGAAGACATCATGCTGTCATGCTAAATCTTTTAAAGACATTTTCACCAAGTTTAAAGAACATGTTAATCCAGCTTGATCCCACGTTTTGGTGCCAGACATTTTCACACTGCAGGGCATAAAAACAGTATCAAGATATTTGTCTGTGAAACTAAAAGGAAAGACAACTTACTCCCCTGAAAGAGACCCAGGCTCGCGTTTATCTCGTCTTCCCAACTCGTGGAGGCTTACGGCTCTCTAGGCCTGACTTTAAGAAAACGCACAAGTGCGTATTGATAATCTCACCCAGGATCCTGTGGTTGCTGCACCATTGGCTCCGGGTTGTGAGGCTGCATTATGCTCAGCCACGCAGCCAGTCAGTCAGCCAGCGAGCTATCCCATCAACCAGCCGGGCAAATCAGTCGGCCATCGCTAAGTCTGTCAGCCAGTTATCTGGTCAGTTAGTCAACCGACCTCGGAGACAATCAGCCGGTGAACCAATCAGTCACTCTGACAGGAGGGCAGCCAATTAGCAAAACCTCTGGCCGGTCACCAGTTAGAGACGATAGTCTCGTAAGTGTTGTAAATCCTGACTTTACAAATTGATATCTGAGAGAAGCATTTCCTCTACCGCCACGTATCCCGCTTGAGTGATAACTAGACAGATCATTAGCTCTCCACCCTGCCTGTTCGCCTTATTCCGAGCATCCCTCCTTGTTGGTGCTTTTTCTGGCGGCGAAACATAAAGGAAAACAGAAAATTTACATGTCTATGATCATAGTCATCGTTTACGTGTGCGTGTGTGTGTGTGTGTTTTCTGGGGATTCGTAAACATGCAGCGGCGCAGAGCAGGAGTCACTACCAATAACAGCATAAAGGAAAGTGAGAGAGAAGAGAAGGAAGGAGTGTCTACACCAGTGTTTGTTTTATTTAGTTTGACAGCTTGTTGACAGCGCTGCCTTGTTTTTGATGCTGTCAGCCGATTATTCATTTAGAGCCGAATGCAGTTTGGACCACAAGGCCTATTAAATTATACACATCGAACAGAATTGTTTCAGTGCCACAAAGGCTGCTGAAACTGTATGTCTATGCGAAATAAGAGTTTGTTTCAGTTTAAGCTCACAGCTATGGGAGGCGAGAGGGCGCAGGCTACATCTGTCTGCGGGTGGGGGGGTGGTGAGGACATGTTAAATCATTTATGGCCTCAACTGCTCTCACTGGCCTCCAAGAGCAGATTTACTATGCAGGCTGTCAAAAGTGCGACCCATTAAAATCTCAAATTGACTCGAGGAGCTTTCGTTGCTGGTGTAAAGTGATGGGGAGCAAGTGAAGGGAATTGCAAGTTCTTTCTGTCGCTTTTTTTTTTTTTTTTTATCTTATTCATAATTTTGTTGTTGTTATTTAAAAAACAAAGAAGCCCGAAAACTAACCCTAACCTCATGCTGTGAGTACAAATTGACAAATGGTTCCCAGTGTGGCGTGGCCAAAGTAAATCTTGGTGTAGGTGAAGGGAATAAGATGACACGAGGTCACAGAGCTGAAATACGCAGACACACTTTGTTGTCAGTTTGAGTTACCTCACGCTGACGGAAATGGTTTCCATTACACTGGTGGATTAAGTAACTAAATCCACTAAAACAGTCGCTGTACCACAGAAATGAATTATTACATTAGCGTCTGCCACGGCTAAATATTCTATTTGCACAGAGCCATTTAAGGGTGCAGGATAAATACATTTATGTAAAAAAAACATCATTCCTTTTTTAACTATCGAAATATTTCAAAAAGTCCCATAGAGATCTGTTCAAATCTCACTTAAATAACAATGCAAATATCTAAGAAAGTGGCCTAAAGATTGAAAGAATATTTACATGGCAGCTATTTTGTCCTGACGTCATGCTCAGGGTGGGAAGCTTAAATGCTGTTGTCCAAAGAATAATGTCGCACTGCCTTTTTTCAGGTTCCAAGTCGTATGAATATAGGTAATCTTTTTAATCTTTACAAGACATCTTTATTTCACTGCCTCTCGACTGATGAGCAAGTGAAAAGACGACTGGTTGTGAAAATGCAGTTGGACCCTATTTCGAGGTAAAACAACACATTTTGATCAGCTACCAACCACAGCTAGCGTTCACTACTTCCTAGCTAATACTTCCTGTTTGATTGTGTCACACAATGCGATAGGCCCCTTCAGCCCATTGCTGTCTGGTTACCATCCTGGTCTAAAGATCAGCCAAGATTAGTTGAGTGACATAAAAAAGCAACGTCTGGTAATACATGTCATATGGGCACGTGACTATACAACAAAGCCTCGACTTTGTTACCTTTTACCTGTTGTTATGATGAATAAAAATGCTGTGACTTGGACAATCGAAAATATTCAACGCTGCAAGAACGGACCCCCGAAGTGTCAGTTTTTTTGGAAAGCACTAGCCACCAAGCAGAGACTTTTGGTGGGGCACAATATTTAATAATTTAGACCATGGCCCCCTGTGGTGGAAATGCCCTTCTTCAAAGGTTCCCAGCACCTGCAGAAGGTTCAGTGCTGTGGATGTTGAGCTGGAGCTGTAGGCAGCTCAACAGGAGATTGCCCGACTCACTCAGAATAACAACTTTCTTACAAGGATCCAGAATGATGGTGAGCTTTTGACCTTTCTTCACATGATTCCAGGTGATTATTTCACATGAAATACCCGAGGGGGTCTTCTCAGGGTGCTGAGCTAAGATCAATACAAAAGCGAGCACCACATATAATACACTGGTAATTCAAATCAAAGAGTTGGGTTCAAAAGAGATACAGTATTGCTTACTGAATAATATCCTCATATTAAATCAGTATATCTATCATTAACTTCAATTTGACTCTATTCGAGGGCTGTCCCAAATAGCAATTCTGGGGGCTTTGAAGCTTTGGCTCAGTCTGGTATCTCGTCACTCGCTTGAAGAGGTAGATGAGGAAATGACAGATAAGTGTTTTTTCATTAGTGACCTGCTGTCAGCCATTAACGTGTCACCTGTTATGCCAACATTTCTCAGTCAGAGGAGGCAGTCCGCCAGAGAGGATGTTGCCACCACACAAAAAATAAAATTAAAAAAATGCTGATTGAGAATTCATGTCAAGAGAGCCACAAGGAGAATCAGGGAATGCTATTTTTTTTTGATGGAGGTCTTCCTCCGTCTCTCCTGGGGATCATTAACCATTTATGGATGTGTGTGCCGCGCTGACTGATTTTCAAGGGCCACTCTTTGAGGACATGAGAATATAAACCCGAGGGAAAAACAGACATAGAGCTCATTGTCACGTTTAGTCAATCAGTGTATCCCACCAATCACACCACTGTTGGTGAGACACAAAACAGTACCTGCAGACTAAAAATACAAAATAAAGTAAAATTCATTCATGATTTTAGTCCTCACAACCTGGAGTATCTCATGCCACGCTGTGTCGAACTGCAGTACTGCAAACCAGAAATACACATGAGTCTCTGAAGCAGAATTTTTAAAAATCCCTTTGCACAAACCATCTTGATGATTAAATACTGTGTCTTGTCATAATTATGGTGCTCAACAGAGAAAGACAATTGATGACACAGTAGATGATTTAAAAAGATTTATTTACAAATCACAGTTCTGTGGGATGATTGTGTTGACAAGTAAATGGCAGATTTGAACAAGTCATTCACGATACAACATTAATTTGAGTCTTTCCTTGTCATTGCTCGATGCATAGTGGGATAGGAACAAACCCCCCCGTGCAACCCTTATCAGTAAGCAGAGGGTATGAATGAAATTGAATGAATTATTAAAGGACTAGGGTATCCATGTCATGCATGCAGCTGGAGTTTAAAACCATGGAAAATTCAGAACCATCTGAGCCATCCGCCCTTTCTAATTAGGCCTGGGCCTCTCTCGGAGCTGTCATTCTTGGAGCATTTGATTTCCAGACGTCCATGGCATTCAGGTCTGTGACTCTCCTGTCAGGTGTGCATCCTGGATGAAGGGGCATTTGGATGAAGCAGACACCCACAGGGGAATACCCGGTGACTTGTGACTTCTGAATACACTGCTGCTGCCACTGGCTTGACACCTCTTTTTATTTTTATCTGTGTCTGGATGGACTTCTGTTGGTGCAGTGTAGAGGCCAGTCTGAGTGTGTGGAGCAGACCCATTTGAGATTCGATGCAGTCCTGTGGTCAGATCGTGCCTCATGCAACACCCGTGCTTTGGCGTCTTGTTTGCTTGAGCCCTTCATTGACATCACACAGCTCCTTCGGCAGTGCAGTGGAGTAGTTACATGGCTGTGGGGGAAAAAGGGAGGCATTGCTCGAGAGGATGGGGCGTTCTTTGTCTGGTAGATCAGAGCAGATCCATGAAGGGTAGTCGCTGAATTCACTCGTCAC